>NW_017732040.1:554379-558389 GCF_001890085.2 Hipposideros armiger | reverse complement strand
TGCAGCCTATGCCGTCGCCTGTGACTCACGGCAGCCCAGCTCCAGGTCGAGCTGTTGTTCACCATCTTAGCTGTAGAGGGTGCAGCATCACTGGCCCTCATGTGGGATCTGAACCAGAGTCCTGCTGCTCAGAACTGGCATCCCAAGCCAACTTTTAACCAACATGCACTCGGCCAGCCCCAATTTGTACTTCTTTATCCCTACCCCTTTTTCATTCATCACCAACCCCCTCCCATATGGCAACCATCAACATGTTCTCTGTATCTATGAGTTTGTTTCTGTTTTATTTGTTTATTTTGTTCTTTAACGTCCACATAGAAGTATAAGTGAAATTGCATCTGCCTTTCTCTGTCTTACACTCCACTAAGCACAGTACCCTCCAAGTCTATCCATGCTGCCACAGATGGCAAGAACCCATTCCCTTCGATGTCCAAGCAATATTCCATTGTATATATGTACCACCTACTCTTTATTCATTCATCCATCAATGAATACTCAGTCTTCCTGCACATTTTGGCCATTGTAATAAATACTGCAATGAACATATGGATACACATGCCCCCTTGAAGTAGCATTTTGGGTTTCTTCAGATAAGTACCCAGAAGAGGGATTATAGTGTCCTTCTTTGTCTCTTGTTATTGTCTTTGTTTTAAAGTTTATTTTGTCTGGTATCAGTACTGCTACTCCAGCCTTTTTTTTTTTTCTTTCATCTTCATGAAATATCTTTTTCCATCCCTTTACTGTCCATCTGTGTGTCTTTTAATCAATCTGAAGTGATTCTCTTATGTGCAGCATATGTAAGGGTTTTGTTTTTTTATCCATTCAGCCCTCCTATGTCTTTTGATTGGAGCATTTAATCAATTTACATAAAAAGTAATTGCTGATTGATATATAGATATTGCCATTTTATTATTCATAATTTTGATCATTTTTTTTCCATCTTAAAGAATTCCCTCTGACATTCTTTGTAATACTGGTTTGGTGGTGATTAACTCCTTTAGCTTTTTCTTGTCTGGGAAGCTCTTTATCTGTCATTTGATTCTGAATGATAGCTTTGCTGGGTAGAGTCATCTTTGTTGTAGGTCCTTGCTTTTCATCGTGTTGAATATTTTGTGCCACTCCCTTCTGGCCTCTGGCCTACATAGTTTCTGTTAAGAAGTCAGCTGATAATCTTATGGGAGCTCCCTTATAAGTTTTTAGTTGCCATTCTCATGCTGCTTTTAAGTCTCTCTCTTTTTTTAACCTTTGCCATTTTAAATATAACATGTTTGGTGTGGGCCTGTTTGGTTTCATCTTGTTTGGGACTCCCTGTGCTTCCTGGGCTTGTATGTCTATTTCCTTTGTCACATTAGGAAAGTTTTCAGTCATTGTTTCTTCAAATAGGTTCTCAATCCCTTGCTTTCTCTTTTCTCCTACTAGTACCCCTGTGATGCAAATGTTGTTACACTTGATGTTGTCCCAGAAGTCTCTTAAACTAGCCTCATTTTTTGGATTCTTTTTTCTTTTTGCTATTCTGATTGGGTGTTTTCTGATACCTTGTTTTCCAAATCACTGATTTGATCCTCTGCTTCATCGAGTCTGCTGGTGATTCCTTCTAGTGCATTTTTCATTTCAGCTATTGTATTCTTCACTTCTGACTGGTTCTTTTTTGTGTTTCTATGTCCTTTTTAATGCTTGCTATCTCTTTGTTGAAGTTCTTACTAAGTTCCTTGAGCATCCTTATAACCATTGTTTTGAACTGTGTATCTAGTAGTTTGTTTTTCTCTATTTTGTTTAGTTGTTTCTGGAATTTTCTCCTATTCTCTCATTTGAGATGCATTTTTTGTTTCCTCATTTTTGCTGCATCTCTGTTTCTGTGTATTGGGTAGATCTGCTATGTCTCCCAGTCTTGGCTTGGTGGCCTTACGTAGTAGGAGCGCTGTGGGGCCCTGACAATCTTCCTGGTCACCTGTTCCAGGTGCTCCAAAAGTGTCCCTTGTGTGGTTTGTGTGTGCCCTCCTGTTATAGTTGAGACTTGATTGCTATTGTCATGTCGTGGGTAGGGTTGACCCTCAGGCTGATTGGCTGTGAGGTTTGGCCACATCCACAGCTTACAGGCTGCTGTGTGGGGGGCTTACCCCACAGAATTGGATTTGATCCAGTGGGTCCTGGAGCCTGTTGAGGCTGTGCTTTGTGCATGCCACTTGTGGGGCTAATATGGCAGTGCTCTGCTGTGGTCTGAAGCCAGCCTCTAAGTATGTTGGTTCTGGGGCCTCTTGCAAGGGGCTGTGGTGCAGGCCCAGGTCACCCACTCTCTGTGACCAGCTGGGTACTACCTGATAGTAACTACAATGTGATCTGCAGTTGTCCGCTTCCTGTGGTAACCCTGGAGGTGCGTGGGAGAGGCCACACTGTGAACTGTGGATGGCTGACATCAGTACTGGGCCTAGGGTAACTCAGCAAAAAGCCAGCACACCCTGAGGCTGGCTGCCATCTGCTGGCTCCCTTAAAGTTCAGCCACTGATAAAACCTCATGTGGTATGCAAGTTGGGAGAGGCAGGGTCTCAGGGACTCACTAGAGTGGGAGGAGTTTTGGTCACCAGGTTAATGTAGACTCTGGTTTGGTGTCAGTGCTGATCCTGGAACTACTCAGCAAAAGTCTCAGAGCACACCGAGGCCAGTTACTGCCTGCCTGGGGCCCATGGACTCCAATAGTTTTCCAAGAAAGAGTGCAATGCGGATGGGGCTGACTGCTCTCTAAGAAAGTGTCTCTGGCATTGGGGGAGTTGGGCGGGTTAGGTCAGCAGAGCGTAGCAGCAGAGCTCACCAGACCAATCAGATTTGGCATTGGCTGTAAGCATAGGGGGTGGGCTTAACACAGGAAAGATGGCGCCTGCCTGCCAGCTGTACAAGAGAAAGACCCCACACAGGGGAAATGGCAACTGTCCTCCAGCCCTGGACTTATAGCCACATACCACAGTCTACTACCCGTATGCTTCTGATGCCTCCCGAGTCACTTTCCCTCCACTGGACCCCAAGGTGAGTGCCTGGGAGAGAGTGAGTCTGGCACGGGCCGTTTAAGAGGATGTCTGGGTTTCCCACAGCTTTCTGTCCCACCTGGATGGTTGAAATCCTCACTGTTTTTCACAGCCAGATATTGTCCCTGGCATCAGTACTCTGGGTTGGGGATTCTGGAGTAAGGCTGGGTTTTCTTGTTCCCCCAGGGGAAACCTCGGCGGCTGAGGTATCCCTCCCTATTTTCAGCCACCACACAAAGGTTTGGGACCAGCCAGGTTTTACATCTCCACCCCTCCTACAAGTCTCAACATGGCTTCTTCTTTATATCCTTAGTTATAAAACTTCTGTTCAGCCAGACTTCAGATGGTTCTCCAGATTGACTGTTGTATAATTTAGTTGTAATTTTAATGTGTTACGGAAGCAATCAGGCACAGTGTTTACCCCACCATCTTGGATCTCCTTTTTTCCTTTTTCTTTCTTTCTTTTTTTTTCATTGTTATTTTAGTGGGTTTCAGAGAGGAGCAGAAATCATAAACATCTGCCCATCTTTTACTTGAAGCTTCTATTCTTCTAAGTAAAAATAAAAACATCAGACTATCTTAATCATCCTAGTTATATTAGTAATTTTATTAGTGTGGTGGAGCTGTATTATTTTTTCTATTTTCTGTAATGTGTTTATATGCTTTTTAGACTATTTTAATTGCATTTCTTTTGAGTCAGTGGTTCTAGTTCTGGGAATTTATCCTTAGGCAACAATCAAAATGAGTGCAAGAAACCTCTACAAGGAAGTTATTCACAGGGTATTTATAATATCACATATTAGAAACAACCTAATTGTCCAACAATAGGTGATTGTTAAATACTTCAGGGTACATCTATGTGATGGCATACTCAGCAGGCTTTAAAAGTGATGATGTAGGAGATTAATGATGTGTAAAATTGTTCATAATACATTGTAAACTTAAAAAAGATTACTAAAACAGTGCATAAAGTATGGACTTTTTATTAAAAAA
>NW_017732040.1:526307-554187 GCF_001890085.2 Hipposideros armiger | reverse complement strand
TTAGTTCATTCTCACAACAATTACATGAGGTTAATACTATTATTATTTCAATTTTACAGATGAAGAAACTGAGGCCTAGAGAGGTAATTGACCAGGGGCACATAGCACCATGATTCACCTGTAGGCCTGCTGAATTCAGAGTCTGTCTGCTTAGTCATAATCATTATATACCAAAATATTAAAAGGTTGGTGGCATTTCAAGTGACCTTTATTTTCTTTGGGGAGTGAGAAAGAAGGTAAAGAAGTAAGAAGTTATTTAAAAAGTTTACCTTTGTAGCAATGTTTTCGTTGCAATTAATCAGTAGAAAGATTTTGTTTTGGAGGTCTGGGATTTAAACAGTTTCTATCTAATATATGTTTAGAAATAGTACTTTTTTTTGCTTGTCACACATCATTAGATACTAAATCAGTTGATGGCATAAGCTATCTACTTTAAGTCAGATTCCATTAGAAACTAAACCCTGAAATGCAATCCAAAACCACAATGGGATATCACCTCACACCTGTTAGCATGGCTATTATAAAAAAGACAAGAGATAAGTGATGGTAAGGATGTGGAGAAAAGGGAACCCTTGTGTACTGTTGGTGGGAATGTAAATTGGTACAGCTACTATGGAAAACAGTATGGAAAATTAAAAATAGAACTACTATGTGATCAAGCAATCCCACTTCTGGGTATAGTCCAAAGGATTTCATATCTGAAGGAAATGAAATAGCCATCTTGAAGAGATACCTGCATCCTCCATATTTGTTGCAGTATTATTCACAATAGCCGAGACACAGAAACAAGTGTCCATTGACAGTTGAATGAATCAAGAAAATGTGACACACACACACACACACACACACACACACACACACACAAGAATATTATTCAGCCATAAAAAGAAGGAAATCCTAACATTTGCAACAACATGGATGGACTTTGAGGACATTATGCTAAATGAAAAAAGTCAGACAGAGAAAGAGAAACACTGTATGATCTCATTTATACGTGGAATCTAAAAAGCCAAACTCATAGAAACAGAGACTAGAATGGTGGTTACCAGGGGTTGGGGGTGAGGGAAATGGGGAGATGTTGGTCAAGGGTACAAATTTCCAATTATAAGAGGAATAAGTAGTTCTGGGGTCTTATGTACAGCATGGTGACTATAGTTAACAGTACTGTATTGTATACTTGAAAGTTACTAAGAGAGTAGATTTTAAATGCTCTCACCACCACAGAAACAACAACAAAATGGTAATTACGTCAGGTGAAGGATGTGCTAGCTAATCTTATTGCACTAAACATTTTGCAATATATAGTTATGTGTTTCAAATCATCACATTGTCCACCTTAAATTTATACAACGTTATATATCAATTATATCTCAATAAAGCAGGAAAAAGAAAAAGAAAAAGAAAAACGAAAAAGATACCAAAACCAAATCCTGTAACAAGGAATCTGAGCAACAAAAAGATAAACAAGCACCACTTGTTTTGAACAATATTCTGTTGACTAAAGTTCCAGAATTTGGAGTTTGTGATAGTAGAATTTGGCCTTTTTTTGCTTGTGTTTTTTCTATCATACCTAGTGCAGAGTGGTTTATGGGCTCTCAATAAAGGTGGCTGGCCTGCTGACTAGTTCTAAGCAATAATCTGAGAAACCAGTGCTCTGTTACCACTTCCCCTCCCTAAGATTTGCACATTGAGCCTAGGACTCAAGGAGCAAAGTTCATTGCCTCTGTTGTGTGGTAGTCAAGGACAGGTGCTCTCAGGAATATCTGTGAGATGCTTGTACCTGTCATCCGCTCAGCAAATGCTGCAGGTCCCAGCTGAATCTGATGAAAAGTTCTTCCTAATTTATGGTGCTCCCACTCCACCACCCCATTCTCACCCTGCACTGCTAGAACTAGATCATGAAAATGCAGCAGGTGTTCAATACTGCTTTGCTATAAAACTAAATAAGCTTAAAGTGCTCAGAGATAATGTGTTCCTATATCAGACTATTTATGAAAGAGGAAAGATACTCTGGTTTGGCCCAATCCCAATGCTGTTCTCCAGGCTCCTCACATTAAAAACTGTGTTGTTGTTTTTTTCCTTTACTTTTTTTTTTTTAATGTTCCTTCTGCAATGGTTGCCTCTGATTAATATCCTTGTGCTTGCTGAGACCCTGAAAGTGGTTTAGTTTTGCTAGCACACTTTAACAATAACATGATTTATGGACAATTCATTGGAGCCAGGGGGCAATGTAATATAACAAAGCATTTTTCACAGGCTTTCTCCCATTACCACAAATGCAAAATCGCTGATAGGAAAAGCTGAGGTGCAGACAACACAGGAACAGGAACCAAGGGAAATTCACTGAGAGGACAAAAGGCACAGGTTTCCAAAGGCCATGTTGAAAAATCAAATATTTTGTAGGGACCCATTAACCCCAGATAACACCAAGCCAAGTGAAAGATTGAGGTCGGGGAGGGGGTCCCCTTACTGGGGTTTCAGTCTGAGATATTAGTGCTGCCACTTAGATATATGTTGACTGCAGAGTGCAGTTGGTTAGTACCACTGCCTGTATTTCACCAGCACTGGGCTGAATACAGCTTCCTTCCCAAATCACCAACTGTTGTATAATCCAGTGCTATGGAGTAGGCTGGAGTCAGAGCCACAGGACTCACTGGTGTGTGCTGATGACATTGTGCAAAGCAAGTGGCCCTTTAGCTCTGCAGAACAGACATGCTTCCCATTTCAGAGCATGTCACAAATCATGGAGAAATTTTAAGGGAAGTCCTGCTTGTTAGGAACCATTTCATCTTGAAGCATTAGTGTTTGCCTGGCAGACTGCGTCTAGCCAGCCCAGGTTGTACAGAAATGAGGCTTCCAACAGCCTCGTGAGTTATTGGGCATCTCAGTGTGAGAGATGCTTGACCATTAGCCCAATTTAAATACAGCAGGTGGCTTCTGAGCCTCAGACTAGGAGCCAGTCTTCTTCCTCCAGCTGGGATAAGCAGCTGTCTATGGAGTTTTGCTCTGGACTTGACTGATGACTCATCTGACCAAGTTTCTTCCTTGCTGACTCCTCAGCTTCCCAGAGGTCCTCTAAATCAATCAGTCAGTGAATAACTCTTGATTAAACAACTACCATGTGTCTAGCATCGGGCTTGTTGCTATGGCCCCTTACAAATAAAAAGACATATGGTTCCTTCTCATAAAGAGCATACAGTTTACTTGGGGAAACCATGTAAGAACATGTAAGACAGTAGGAAAAATAATAAAAGTGCTGAATTGTATAGTGCTGAGTCTAAACGCAGGTGAAATTTAAAGGGCTGGAGTTGTATGTTAAGAGTTCACGTGTGGCAGTGGGATGGAAAAGCTGGAGGTCAAAATGCAGGCAGGGGAGCACCCTTCAAGTTGCTAGGTGGGATGCTGCCCAATTCATGAAATTTATGAATCACTTAATAAAGCCAATTAGATCTTCAAAAAAAAATGCAGGCAACATCAAGTTCACAAAGTTGCCTAAAGTGTAATAAGGTTAGAAAAACAAATGAAGAGGATGTATCGTGCGTCAAATAGTCATTCCTTTTAGCTGTAAAACTGGTGTACTGCGGGATGGAGTACTCCCCAGGACTTTCAGGGTGATGGCTATCCTCCAAGATGGCTCCAGTGAGTCTTGTCTCCTGGTATTCATACTCTTGTGTGGTTCTCTCTCACATTATACCAGAGCTGGTCTGTGATATGCCACTTTTGAGATTAGATTAGATTTTAAAAGACACTGCAGCCTCTCTCTCTCTCTCTCTCTCTCTCTCTCTCTCTCTCTCTCTCTCTCTCTGTTTCGTGCTCTGAGTAAAGCCAGCTTCCATGTCAAGAGCAACCCTATGGAGAGGCCCACATGGCAAGAAATTGAGACTTTCTACAGTTATGTGAATGAGCTTGGAAGTGGATACTCCAACCCCATTCAAGTCTTCAGATGACAGCTTGACTGCAACCTCATGAAAGACATTGAACCAGAACCACCCAGCTAAGCTGCTCCTGGATTCCTGACCCACAGGAACTATATGAAAAAAACACATATTTGTTGTTTTAAGCCACTATCATTGAGCACTGTTCTCTTCTGGGTCAACTCCTACTCTGTACTCCAGTCTTCCGTTCAGGCTGTGCTTTGTCCAAGCTCAGTAGAACCAGGATATCTGAGTGCAATGCTCTAATGCTCTTATTCCTGGGAGCAAATTTGTCCCAGATCTTTCCGCTTCAAAGCTATAACAACTCCTCTCAGTAATTGAATTGGCCTCTGCCAGTGCTCTGGGTTTTCAGGAGTAGCCAGAGAGTCCCCTGGCTGTGGGTACACCAAACAGTCCCACTGAGTACTGTATAAGTTTGGGTCTACAGCCTGCTGAGCCAATGTGACTTGCAGTCTTCCATGTGGTTTGTGGAAGCCACAGCTGAGAAAAACATCTGCAAAGTGATGGCATCCCCTACTTCCCCACAGTAGTGGACATGACAGCATGAGATGCTTATCCAAAGACCTTTCAGCGGCTTTTGTGGTTGAGAGAATGGTCTGAATCAGGAATCATGAAGCTCCCACAGACATTGTTGTGCAATCCTGCCATTGACAAAGCGCAGATGAACCCACTCTTTTCTCTTGGTCAAAGCTGAGTGATGATGATGTTCTTCGAGTGGCTGGACTGTGTCAGGGCTTGTCATACATTGGGAGGATAGTAAAAATCCAGGTTGGGAAAACCCAGTGCACCATGGGAAGACAGAGGAGCAAGGGCTTCGTATCACTTTGGCTCCATGACAGTCACAATTGTCTTCTTTTAGTGTTCTCTGCCTTGGTGAGTGGCAGGACCATCCACTCAGTCTTCTAAAGTAACAGGAGAGAATTGTATTGGAGCACCCACACATCTCCATTCACTTATCCAGTCATCATGTCTTACTTGATTTTTCCATCTCTTTTCCTATTCTCCATTCCCATTCCAGTTGCCTTAGTTAGGGCCTTTGTGATTTCTTGCCTGGGTTATTACAGTTGCCTTATACCTGGTGATCAGTTATCTTTCTAGCAAGTACTACAGCATGGGTGAAACTTGAAAACATTATGCTAAGTAAAATAAGCTAGTCACAAAAGGACAAATATTGTATGATTTCACTTACATGAGGCAAATTCATAGAGACAAAAAGTAGAATGGTGGTTGCCAAGGGTTGAGGAGAAGGGGAGAATGAGGAGCTATATTGTCTAAGCAGAACAGAGTTTCAGTTTTGCAAGATGAAAACAGTTCTGTGGATTGATGGCAGTGATGGTTGCATAATAACGTGAATGTCCTTCATACCACTGAACTGTAGTATGCTTAAAAATGGCTAATATGGGAAATTTTACATTATGTATATTTTATTATAATTTTTTAAACTACAGAGGATGCCAAAAAATGTATACACATTTTAAGAAAGGAAAAAACTGTATTGAAATTTGTAATACTCAATATATACTGATAACAAAAGATGAACACAAGTCACGTTTGACTTCTGCAATTACAAGAGGTGCTCCGAGTGGTTATTACCATCAACGTAATTTTAATACAGTTTTTTCTTTTCTTTTTTTAAAGGTTTTTTGGTTTTGTTTTGTTTTTAAATTGGGGAATTGGGGGAGGGGAACAGCGTTGGGGAATCGGGGAAGGGGCACAGACAAGTTGCTGTCTTTTTTGTTCTTCAGTTTAGTTGTGGAGGGCGTCGCTTCACTGGCCTATGTTGTTATTATCATTGCGCTCTTCCCAGGTGAGGCAGTTGCTCGCCTGCCATTGGAAGGCTGCTCATGGCAGCACACAGCAGCTCACCAAAGCTCTCGCCCACTGCCGGTCAGCCCCACTGCAGCCTACACTGTCGCCAGCAACTCAAGGCAGCCCAGCTCCAGGTCGAGCTGTTGTTCACCATCTTAGCTGTACAGAGTGCAGTGTCACTGGCCCTCATATGTAGGATCTGAACTGGGGCCCTGCTGCTCAGAGCTGTTGTCCTGAGCCAACTCCTAACCAACTTGCCACTCGGCTGGCCCAGTTTTTTCCTTTCTTAAAATGGGTATACATTTTTTTGGAATCGTCTGTATTTTAAAAATTAAGATTAAAATAAAGGCCATTCGAGTGTAGTAAGATACTGCCCCACAAAACTGGGATCTTCCTCTGTATATACGGTATATAATAAAGTATTTATTTGATGATTTCTTCCAAGGAAAATAAAAATTTAAATAAAGACTATACTTTTTTAAAAAAAACCTCAAATGTCATCACCTCAGTGTACCCTTCTTAACTACCCCTAGGACAATGGCTTTCAAATTGGACAGTGGTTATCAAAATGTAGTGTGAGTAAGAATCATCTGAGGAGCCAGCCGAGTGGTGCGTTGGTTAAGAGTTGGCTTGGGACGCCAGACGCCAGCTCTGAGCAGCAGGGCTCTGGTTCAGATCCCACATGAGGGCCAGTGATGCTGCACCCTCTACAGCTAAGATGGTGAACAATAGCTCAACCTGGAGCTGGGCTGCCGTGAGTCCTGGCAACGGCATAGGCTGCAGGGGGCTGCTGTGAGCTACAGTGAGTGGCTGGCAGCCAGCGTGAGCTGCGAAGAGCCGCCGTGAGCGGCTGTCCAGTGGCGGGGACCGATTGCCTCACCTGGGAAGAGCGCAATGATAATACCAACATGGGCCAGTGAAGCAACGTCCTCCACAACTAGACTGAAGAACAAAAGGACAGTAACTTGTGTGTTCCCCTTCCCCGATTCCCCAACGCTGTTTCCCTCCCCCAGTTCCCCAATAAAATCTTAAAATAAAAATAAAAAAAAGAATCATCTGAGAAACTCATTAAATACATCTTCCTGGGCCTTCCTCCCTGAAATTACAATCTGGAAGCTCTAGGATGAGGCCTGGGAGTCTATGATTCAGATGGCCTGTGCAGTCAGAATGGTCCTTCCACACTGCACCCGTAGCCCTGTGGATGTACCTATTAGAGCCCTCACCATGTCCTGTTGCTTCTGTTCTCACCTCTGGCTCCTTACTTGGAAAGGTCCCACCACAGGTGCCTGGAATCCTTTACACCCAGCACAGTGCATGGCACATAACAGACACTTGTATGTGCTAATTGAATGCATCACTGTCTCTTGAGCCATGTTTGCAATGGCCAAAAGTCAAAAGAGGCTCATAGAACATAGAAAAGGCTACTCTAGAAATGAGAGGCACTGACCTTGTCTGTGGGAAAAGCCACAGACTGTGTAGCCTTACTTCTCTTCTGGATGGGCTTCGAGGGTGCTGGAGACAATTTCAGACCCCGTAGGGGGTGAAGGTAGGTAGTGATTGTGAGAGTCCTGGAGAGAGAAGGAGATGAAGCTTTTCAGTAGAGATACCTAAAATCCTGAAATGCCAAATGAGAGAAAAAGGGAGGCAGAAGATGACCATTTAAGGCCAGGGAGTCCCCAGAAAGGTCCTCTGGCTTTTCTGAATGCTTCAAATTACTAAAAAAACAAAAACAAAAACAAAACCCCTGTCCCTGGCAGAGAGGCAGGAAGACAAGCTCAGGCAGCACCGCCAGGCTGGGGGGCTGCCAACACCTGGGGCCAGCCTCTCAACTGAGCACAGGGGCTTTTTTGTGAGGAAACAGGAACAGGGAATAATCCTGGCTGGCAGGGCCTCCCTGAGGAAGTCATGAGGCTTGCCTGTTAGTCGCCCTCACTTCCCATACACCGGTGTGTTTGTTGGCACCGTGCGCCTGTTAATTAAAGGAAGTGTGTGTGCCTTCGGCACTGGTACCCTGGCCCCAAACATCATTCTTTCCAGGGGTCTCCACCAGAGTGCTGCCACCAGTAGACTCAATTAGGCTCCCTCCCAAAAGTCAGACTGCGTTTATTTCCAAGCCTGAAGGTGAAACAAACCCCCTGCCACTGGCAGGTTGGGGCTCACATGTGAGCCCCACATTTCTCCCGTTACCATGGCCGGGCAGCTCCAGTGGCCTGCTTTGGGGGAAAATCTGCTAAAATGAGTAGAAAAACAACTCTTGGGAGTTATCCACCAGCCTCTAGACTCTGGGCTACAGGGAGTCTTGTGTAATGGCCTACAGCCTTTCATAGCTCATCCCACCAACCCGTTGGGCTGTTTTAACTTTATTTAAGCCTAGCCTTATAAACAATTTTTTATGAAGCCAGAGTAAAGGTGCCTCAAGCAGAGGGGAGCAGGCTTCCCTAGGAGTCAGTAAAAGTTACACCTGAGGTATAACAGTATTCATTAAAATGCCACCAGGGAACTCCCAACTGTCCAGCCCACTCTCCAAGCATTTCACCCACAGTACAGAGAGCAGACGCGTACCCGCAGGTGGAGGGAGGCTGGGGCTGACTCTGGAGTGTGTTGGTGTGGAACCCTAACAATCACTCAGTGCTTTTTCAATTCCCCATCATCATCATAAGGAAGGCTGGCCTCGCAGGAAGCTGCCTGGTGCTCTCAGAGGCCAGCCCTCAGCGAGTTCACTAGGACTCTGCACTGTATCAGCCTGTGGCAGCCTGGAGTCCTGTCCACCTTCCTCCTTCCTTTCCCTCAGTCCCTGCCATCATGATGTGCTGACATTCATAGAGTCATTACAGAATATGTTCATGGATTCCCCCCCCCTCACACACACACACACACACACACACACACACACACACACACACGCACACACTTAAATCTGGATCACAGCTTATAATGAGACAGGGATGGTTACCGCCAATTTACAGATGAGGGAATTAAGGCAGAGAAAGTGGAGCCAGAATTCAATCTTTATTTTTTGGACTCCAACCCCAGTGTTCTTTTTGCTAAACCACATTGTCTAGCTGGGCTTCCTGCTCTAATTGACTCATTTACATGAAGCTGTTTTGGACTTGGTGTGCTTTAATTTCCAAGAGTAGATGTGTTTTACGTGTGTATTCCAAATTCCCCTCTTTTCCTTCCCTAACAATCTTAACCCAGATGGGATGGCTAGTAACAGTTAGTAATGGAAGAGCAGATGTCACTGGGGAATATTATGCAGGCAAGGTCATCTCTAAAATTATGCCACACAAGCAGTTACTTTGAATAATTCCAACCCTAAACGGGGGGGTGGGGAGCCGGGGGTGAGGAACCATGTCGAAAATCAGTCCTGAGGTAGTTTTCAGCTCCTATGATGCTTTTTAAGTGGCAAGGTTTGGCTCTTCCATTTGGTTTGTCTTTGCAGCCCAACTTAAAGTCAGCTGAAAAATTAAATAAGTAAGAATGTGGAAGTATGAGAGAAGATGTGTTTTAAAGGGGCACCTATATCATTACCAACTGTAAAGGAAATGTAGAAACTGTGGGGCCCAAAGTCACAGACTGGAAATTCTTTCCAGTGGTATGATTCCACATCTTGGAACTGGTCTGTGGGTAAATAAGTGACGAGGCTCTCCGCCCTGGGCTGGGTAAGATTCCTGGAAGTGAGGTACACCACAGGACTGCTGAAACAACAGGGTCGGCTGGGACCACGCTCTCTTGGCCAGCAGAACTTGAGAACGATTGAAGGAAAATACTGTGCAGCCCATCCTGGCTGAATACCTTCCTCTCCTGGAGCCCTGTGGGACCCGGCTCTGGTGAGCAGAGTAGGAACCACCAACATGCTGCTGTGAGGTTTGCCACTGTATAATGAGTTTGGGTGGAGCGCTTATTGCAACCTAAGGAAACATGGCTTGGAAACTGGAGTCCTGTTTGCCAGCCCTGCCTCCAATGCAGCCATTGTGCTGAGGACCAAATTAAGGCCACGTTCATGCTAGCATCAAGGACCGCACTGTTTCTTTGACAGAGCTAACCCCCACACTCCCATGGCTTGGATGAGTTCCCTTTGACTGCCAAGGAAGAAGAAGAAGAAAAGTGCAGTCCTCATCCAGCAGGTTTTAAGCATTTGACCAAAATCTTGGATCTTGGGTAGAGAGATGGAGAGAGGCTGGAAACAGAATCAGTTAAAAAAGAGCCTCTTGTAACAAGTTGTTCCAAGTTCAGGAAAAGCTCCCAGCATCAAGTGTCTCTTTGAGGAGTTAGTTGTACATGATTCAGAGCCACATAGATTAAATTTCCCTTAAAATATACATCAATTTGAAAATTAAAGGGGAAAGTGCCTGAGACAAGACATGTTTGGATTTCTGTCAAACTCAGAGCCTTTGGAAAGCAGTTTGGAAGCCAGGATGTGGCTTTTTGGGACTTCCCCTGGTTTCTGCCTCTTCCATTTATGTCTGTGCCATGCTCAGGCCCATTCTCAGCTCTGGTTGCCTCAACGCTACATCCGTTTTTTATTGTAGGGACTTTTAGATGTCCAATATCAGTTGTTGCCTTGTTTTCAGAAATGGATTGAGCTCATCTTTCAAAGTTTGAGAAGTCTCCATACACTTAGTCCAGCTATTCTGGTCTCACAGCTCCCTTTTGTTATCCAACATTGTAGAATGTCAGAGCTAGGAGAGACATTAAAAATCATTAAATCCAGGCCGGCTGAGTGGTTCAGTTGGTTAAGAGCTCACTCAAGAATGCAAGCTCTGAGTAACAGGGTCACCGGTTCGATGCCCGAGTTGAGCTGCCACTGAGCTGCCAACAGGTGGCAGGATGGCTCAGCTAAAACAAACAAACAAACAAACAAACAAACAAACAAACAAACAAACAAAGGTCATTAAATCCAATACCACAGACAAAGAAATTCAGGCCCAGAAAGTGACTCAGTTCTTTCAAATCCTCTGGGAGGAAGACCTTGTGTCCCCCCCACGAAAATTCTCATTTGCTCTTCAAAGTTCCATCCATATCTCTCCTCCAAAATTCCAAAACCCTTATCTCAGTCTCCCCTGTGGGTCACAGTGCTCACCCACAGCATAAGCTCCTCTGGCTGTCTTTTCTCTCCCACAGGCCTGTTTCCACCCAGTTCAGCTCTCTCTTTCCGGACTCTTCCACTCTCCCCACCTCCACCCCAACTAGATCCTCTTCTTTTTTCACTATTGCTTCTTGCATACCATGTCTTCCTTCTGGAATCAATTTCCTTCTGAACTACATCCTTTAGTAGTTCTTTCAGTAAGGATTTGTGAGTAGTTAAACAAAAATGTCAGTTTCACTTTGAAAAATACCTCTATTTCACCCTCAATGGTAAATGGCAATTTACTTGGGTGTTGAATTTCAGGTTGACAGTTATATTCCCTCAGCACATTGAAGACATTTTTCTTTCTCTTCTGACCTCTTTTGTTGCTACTGAGAAGGATTATTGCGAATTATTGCCCCTTGTAGGAAATCTGTCTTTCCTTTCTGGTTGCTTTAAGATTTTTCTCTTTGTCTTTGATGTTCTACAGCTTAGTATAATGTGTATATGTGTGGATTTATTTTTATTTATCTTCCATGTGATTCTTTAAACAGTGGTTTGAATATTTCACCAATATGGGATAATTCCCATTAATAACAATGAAAGCTACATATATTATATGTTTCTTATGTGCTTTACATATATTAATTCATTTAATTTTCATAACAGAATCCTATAACCATTTTTCAATCAAAGAAACTGGGTCACAGAGAGGTTAAAGTAAGATTAGTAATTGGCAAGGCTGTTTTTTGAACCCAGATATTAAATTTTGAATATTATTTCTTCTTTTTATTGTCTTCTGATGGTACAACTCTGAGACATATATTGGCTCTTTTCATCCATTCTTGTCTTTTAACCTGTCTTTTATGTATTTAATCCCTTTGTCTCTCTATGGAACATTGTGGAATATTTTCTCAGATCTCTTCTCCAATTCACCAATTCTCTCTTCTGTGTGTCTTATCTGATGCTTAGTGCATCCCTTGCACTTTTAGTTTCAGTAATTATATTTTTCATTTCTAGAAGCTCCCTCTGGCTCATTTTAGATCAGCGGTTCTCATCCTGTGGGTCGCTACCCCTTCGGGAGTTGAACGACCTTTTCACAGGGGTCGCCTAAGAGCATCAGAAAACAAAAAGATATTTACATTACGATTTATAACAGTAGCAAAATTACAGTTATAGAGTAGCAACGAAAATAATTTTATGGTTAGGGGTCACCACAACATGAGGAACTGTATTAAGGGGTCACGACCCCTTAATTAGGAAAGTTGAGAACCGCTGTTTTAGATCTTTCTGTTCTTTTAAAAGTAGTGTCTTATTCTATTCTTAGAAATATCCTTTTCTATTTTAAAAATCATTTAAAAAACACTAATTTTATAGTCTCTATCTAATAGTTTATCTAGTAGCTAAATTTCTGAGGGGTTTAATCCTGCTGTTTATTTTGGCTGCTGACTCATACATGGTAGATATTGGGTTGTTGGGAAAGTCATGACGTATTTTTTTCTATGTTTTTCATTGCAAAAATGCGTCATGACTTTTCCAACAACCCAATAATTTCTCTCTGTATTTACAATTTTTTATTGTAAGCAGGGCTTTATTTTTCCTGTGGGAATTCTTTGTGGCCTAGAGCGTTGAAGTTTAATTTCAGAGTGGTTTTATATTTGTTTCTGACAGTTATCATATGGGTATCACTGTCTAAAGACCAATTTTATGTTAATTTTTTAGCTTGGGGTTTCTTTCTGANTGAGGGAATTAAGGCAGAGAAAGTGGAGCCAGAATTCAATCTTTATTTTTTGGACTCCAACCCCAGTGTTCTTTTTGCTAAACCACATTGTCTAGCTGGGCTTCCTGCTCTAATTGACTCATTTACATGAAGCTGTTTTGGACTTGGTGTGCTTTAATTTCCAAGAGTAGATGTGTTTTACGTGTGTATTCCAAATTCCCCTCTTTTCCTTCCCTAACAATCTTAACCCAGATGGGATGGCTAGTAACAGTTAGTAATGGAAGAGCAGATGTCACTGGGGAATATTATGCAGGCAAGGTCATCTCTAAAATTATGCCACACAAGCAGTTACTTTGAATAATTCCAACCCTAAACGGGGGGGTGGGGAGCCGGGGGTGAGGAACCATGTCGAAAATCAGTCCTGAGGTAGTTTTCAGCTCCTATGATGCTTTTTAAGTGGCAAGGTTTGGCTCTTCCATTTGGTTTGTCTTTGCAGCCCAACTTAAAGTCAGCTGAAAAATTAAATAAGTAAGAATGTGGAAGTATGAGAGAAGATGTGTTTTAAAGGGGCACCTATATCATTACCAACTGTAAAGGAAATGTAGAAACTGTGGGGCCCAAAGTCACAGACTGGAAATTCTTTCCAGTGGTATGATTCCACATCTTGGAACTGGTCTGTGGGTAAATAAGTGACGAGGCTCTCCGCCCTGGACTGGGTAAGATTCCTGGAAGTGAGGTACACCACAGGACTGC
Organism: Hipposideros armiger; assembly: GCF_001890085.2. NCBI lineage: Eukaryota > Metazoa > Chordata > Mammalia > Chiroptera > Hipposideridae > Hipposideros > Hipposideros armiger. The sequence continues at coordinate 540,902 of NW_017732040.1, read as the reverse complement.
TGAAACAACAGGGTCGGCTGGGACCACGCTCTCTTGGCCAGCAGAACTTGAGAACGATTGAAGGAAAATACTGTGCAGCCCATCCTGGCTGAATACCTTCCTCTCCTGGAGCCCTGTGGGACCCGGCTCTGGTGAGCAGAGTAGGAACCACCAACATGCTGCTGTGAGGTTTGCCACTGTATAATGAGTTTGGGTGGAGCGCTTATTGCAACCTAAGGAAACATGGCTTGGAAACTGGAGTCCTGTTTGCCAGCCCTGCCTCCAATGCAGCCATTGTGCTGAGGACCAAATTAAGGCCACGTTCATGCTAGCATCAAGGACCGCACTGTTTCTTTGACAGAGCTAACCCCCACACTCCCATGGCTTGGATGAGTTCCCTTTGACTGCCAAGGAAGAAGAAGAAGAAAAGTGCAGTCCTCATCCAGCAGGTTTTAAGCATTTGACCAAAATCTTGGATCTTGGGTAGAGAGATGGAGAGAGGCTGGAAACAGAATCAGTTAAAAAAGAGCCTCTTGTAACAAGTTGTTCCAAGTTCAGGAAAAGCTCCCAGCATCAAGTGTCTCTTTGAGGAGTTAGTTGTACATGATTCAGAGCCACATAGATTAAATTTCCCTTAAAATATACATCAATTTGAAAATTAAAGGGGAAAGTGCCTGAGACAAGACATGTTTGGATTTCTGTCAAACTCAGAGCCTTTGGAAAGCAGTTTGGAAGCCAGGATGTGGCTTTTTGGGACTTCCCCTGGTTTCTGCCTCTTCCATTTATGTCTGTGCCATGCTCAGGCCCATTCTCAGCTCTGGTTGCCTCAACGCTACATCCGTTTTTTATTGTAGGGACTTTTAGATGTCCAATATCAGTTGTTGCCTTGTTTTCAGAAATGGATTGAGCTCATCTTTCAAAGTTTCAGAAGTCTCCATACACTTAGTCCAGCTATTCTGGTCTCACAGCTCCCTTTTGTTATCCAACATTGTAGAATGTCAGAGCTAGGAGAGACATTAAAAATCATTAAATCCAGGCCGGCTGAGTGGTTCAGTTGGTTAAGAGCTCGCTCAAGAATGCAAGCTCTGAGTAACAGGGTCACCGGTTCGATGCCCGAGCTGAGCTGCCACTGAGCTGCCAACAGGTGGCAGGATGGCTCAGCTAAAACAAACAAACAAACAAACAAACAAACAAACAAAGGTCATTAAATCCAATACCACAGACAAAGAAATTCAGGCCCAGAAAGTGACTCAGTTCTTTCAAATCCTCTGGGAGGAAGACCTTGTGTCCCCCCCACGAAAATTCTCATTTGCTCTTCAAAGTTCCATCCATATCTCTCCTCCAAAATTCCAAAACCCTTATCTCAGTCTCCCCTGTGGGTCACAGTGCTCACCCACAGCATAAGCTCCTCTGGCTGTCTTTTCTCTCCCACAGGCCTGTTTCCACCCAGTTCAGCTCTCTCTTTCCGGACTCTTCCACTCTCCCCACCTCCACCCCAACTAGATCCTCTTCTTTTTTCACTATTGCTTCTTGCATACCATGTCTTCCTTCTGGAATCAATTTCCTTCTGAACTACATCCTTTAGTAGTTCTTTCAGTAAGGATTTGTGAGTAGTTAAACAAAAATGTCAGTTTCACTTTGAAAAATACCTCTATTTCACCCTCAATGGTAAATGGCAATTTACTTGGGTGTTGAATTTCAGGTTGACAGTTATATTCCCTCAGCACATTGAAGACATTTTTCTTTCTCTTCTGACCTCTTTTGTTGCTACTGAGAAGGATTATAGCGAATTATTGCCCCTTGTAGGAAATCTGTCTTTCCTTTCTGGTTGCTTTAAGATTTTTCTCTTTGTCTTTGATGTTCTACAGCTTAGTATAATGTGTATATGTGTGGATTTATTTTTATTTATCTTCCATGTGATTCTTTAAACAGTGGTTTGAATATTTCACCAATATGGGATAATTCCCATTAATAACAATGAAAGCTACATATATTATATGTTTCTTATGTGCTTTACATATATTAATTCATTTAATTTTCATAACAGAATCCTATAACCATTTTTCAATCAAAGAAACTGGGTCACAGAGAGGTTAAAGTAAGATTAGTAATTGGCAAGGCTGTTTTTTGAACCCAGATATTAAATTTTGAATATTATTTCTTCTTTTTATTGTCTTCTGATGGTACAACTCTGAGACATATATTGGCTCTTTTCATCCATTCTTGTCTTTTAACCTGTCTTTTATGTATTTAATCCCTTTGTCTCTCTATGGAACATTGTGGAATATTTTCTCAGATCTCTTCTCCAATTCACCAATTCTCTCTTCTGTGTGTCTTATCTGATGCTTAGTGCATCCCTTGCACTTTTAGTTTCAGTAATTATATTTTTCATTTCTAGAAGCTCCCTCTGGCTCATTTTAGATCAGCAGTTCTCATCCTGTGGGTCGCTACCCCTTCGGGAGTTGAACGACCTTTTCACAGGGGTCGCCTAAGAGCATCAGAAAACAAAAAGATATTTACATTACGATTTATAACAGTAGCAAAATTACAGTTATAGAGTAGCAACGAAAATAATTTTATGGTTAGGGGTCACCACAACATGAGGAACTGTATTAAGGGGTCACGACCCCTTAATTAGGAAAGTTGAGAACCGCTGTTTTAGATCTTTCTGTTCTTTTAAAAGTAGTGTCTTATTCTATTCTTAGAAATATCCTTTTCTATTTTAAAAATCATTTAAAAAACACTAATTTTATAGTCTCTATCTAATAGTTTATCTAGTAGCTAAATTTCTGAGGGGTTTAATCCTGCTGTTTATTTTGGCTGCTGACTCATACATGGTAGATATTGGGTTGTTGGGAAAGTCATGACGTATTTTTTTCTATGTTTTTCATTGCAAAAATGCGTCATGACTTTTCCAACAACCCAATAATTTCTCTCTGTATTTACAATTTTTTATTGTAAGCAGGGCTTTATTTTTCCTGTGGGAATTCTTTGTGGCCTAGAGCGTTGAAGTTTAATTTCAGAGTGGTTTTATATTTGTTTCTGACAGTTATCATATGGGTATCACTGTCTAAAGACCAATTTTATGTTAATTTTTTAGCTTGGGGTTTCTTTCTGACGCAGGTAGTAAATATTTGGACTCTAAATTTGTCCCAGGCACATGACTAGGGTTTTGATTTTTCACAGGGGACTGTTCTTTCCCCATTTAGAATCAGGGCAGAGATGAACTTCCTTGGTGTCTTTCTGGGTTGATGTTTGGCTTTTCTTAGCTCATCTGGGCTTTATGTAGGGGACTTAGTACCAACCCCTAATTTCACCCAAGCTTGAGTTCTCATCTCCTGTTTCTGCATGGGTGTTAAAGTCCAAGTCCTTCGCCATTACTGGATCAATGGTCCCCAGGACTACTGCAGCATAAGTTCCTGTTTGCTGCTCAAACTCAGCTTCCTCTTCACTTTAGCACCCGGCGATTTCCTTTTCTACCTTTGAAATTCATTCATTCATTCTTTCTTTCTTTCTTTAAAATTGTGGTAAAATACACATCACATAAAATTTAGCATCTTTACCATTTTTAAGCATACTATATAGTTCAGTGGTATTAAGGACATTTACATTATTATGCAACCATCATTGCCATCAATCCACAGAACTCTTCGTCTTGCAAAACTGTTCCCCTTAGACAATATAGCTCCTCATTCCCCCATTCCCCTCAACCACCATTCTACTTTCTGTCTATGAATTTGCCTCATGTAAGTGAAATCATACCATATTTGTCTTTTTGTGACTGGCTTATTTCACTTAACATAATTCTTCAAGGTTCATCATGTTGTAACATGTGTTAGAATTTCTGTCCTTTTTAAGGCTGAATAATATTCTGTTGTATGTATCTGCCATATTTTGTTTAGCCATTCATCCATTGATGGATGCTTGGGTTGCCTCTGCCTTTTGACTATTGTGACTAATGCTGCTACAAACATGAATGTGCAGATGTCTCTTAAAACTCTGCTTTTAATTTTTTTGGAAATGTACCTTTTAAGGGCTAAAGACTGTTTTTACATTTGCCCCTGTCCTGGCCCACCCCAACGAAGCTTAAGTATTCATGACCATTTCTCCAGCCAAAAGAAGATTATGGTGAAGGTTTAGGTCCAGGTATGTACTTATTGAGGCCATCCACTTGGTTTAGAAGTGAGAAATGACCGCCTTTGTTGCCTGGAGACACTATCTCAAGGAGGGTCCAGCATCCAGTGATAATGAGGTATAACCCTGAGACAAGCCCCAATTCATTTCTTAGGTTTTTCCATTGACCAAATCATATCCCTTCACCTCCTGCTTCTATTGGGTTATCGGAAAAGTCATGACGCATTTTTGCAATGAAAAACATAGAAAAAATATGTCATGACTTTTCCAACAACCCAATAGCTTCACTATTCCTTTCACCTTGCAAGCTGAAACTGAAGCCAGCTCTAGAACTTGATGCAGAGGAAGGGAAAGAAACAGAGAGAGGATGACTCAAAGGACCCTCCATTCTTTCAGACTGGCTTGGAATTTCCATTGGGCAAAGCTGAGCACCCCATGGCCCTGTCATACCTGGACCCAGGAGGGGCACCCTAAGTCAGTAGGTGGGCTCCCAGTTCCTCAGTCAGAACCAGTAAGGAAAAAGGGACCTGTCATATTTGTCTTTCTTGCAGCCGACATCCTGCACTCTGCCTCCCATGCTATTTCTTATCCCCACATTTCCTGATCCCTGGGCTTATTTCCTTTTATGGTTTCATATTTACTTCTTGGGTCAGATGCTTAATACTATTCCTCTAGTACTAACACTGCTCACTCCCTCTATTGTTTTCTGCTCTATCAGGTAAACATTTCTCCTGGTCCAGCTGACCCTACCTTGGCCAGTACCCTTCCTGGAGTCACTAGGGTTGAAGAATGAGACATTACCAACCCCGTAGAACCAGTGCTTCCTGGATAGCTTCCCCACAAAGTCTTTTAGGCATTATTCTCTCCTACAAACCTGCTCCTTGTCCTATATTCTTTCTCTTTGTTAATAATACCACTAGTCACTCAATTATTCAAGCCAGAATTCAAAGAGCCATCCTAGGCTCCCTTTTTCCTTTATCTTTACTTCTAGTTAATTTGTTTCTTATTAAAGTCTATCAGATCTATCTTTCCCTTTCTATCTTCACTCTCCTGCCTTAGTTCAGAATCATCATATCACCTAGACTTCCTTATTGGTATCTCTGACTTCAGTCTTACCTCATCCCATCCTTAATGCACCTTCCACAAAACCACTGAATGGTATATAAAATGCAGACTTGACTTTATCTACTTCCCAACTTAAAATACTTCAGTGGGTCTCCAATTCCTGCAGAATGTAGTCCAGGATCCTTAGCATAGTGGAGATCCTTCATGTTCTGATAGACTCTTTGCTCTCCTGCTTTATTTCCTGTCATTCCCTCAATAAGTTACTAGAGCTTGTGGCCCAAACTTGCCATGCCCTTTACCTTCCTCCTTTTACATATTCCCTTTGCCTTGAATTTTCTTTCCAACCTCTGTTACTTTTCATGTCAGGCAAACCTCCACTAGTCCTTTAAAACATACATCAAATATGTCTCCTAATAAACATCAAATTAAAATCACTCATCTCTTGGTGCGAAGGGAGTTATGGTGATTTTTTTACTTTCTATGTATTACATTTTGTTTAGATTTTCTTGAAACAATATATTACGGTTACAGTTTTCAAAAACAATATAGTTTTTTCACGTTCTCTTTGAAAACTTTAATACCTGTCCTCTCCAGGTGGAATTAATTATGCCCTCTGATGGTCTGTCAAGGCATATGTTTATATATTACTTTCATAAATGATTATAGAAAACTGCTTCTTTTTTTGTTTGTTTATATATGTCTTCTTAGCCAAATCGGTAAGCAATTTAAAGACAGGAACTGTGTCTTATCCAACTTGGTGCTCTAGCACCTAGCACAATACCTGGTACATAAGAGGCAATTAAAAAACGTTAGTGAAATAAAACTAAATTGCACAAGTTCTCTTAATTAGCTTCTAGACTGAAATCCCAGTCTCTTGATTCCCACTCCAGTGTTTTCCCATTTCACTATATTGATGGACATGTCAAGTTGTGATTACACAGCTACAATTATCTTAGCAAAGCAGCACGTATGGAAGAAAGAATACCTTTCTCATTTGTTAAATCAAAGAATAATCTTGTTTATTTACTCAGTCTTTATGAGGACTGACTGGGACAATGATTTGGTTTTTTTTGTTTGTTTGTTTTTTGTTGTTGTTTTTGGTTTTTTTTAGCTGAGCCATCCTGCCACCTGTTGGCAGCTCAGCGGCAGCTCAGCTTGGGCTGGGAATTGAACCGGTGACCCTGTTGCTCAGAGCTCGCACTCTTGAGCAAGCTCTTAATCACCTGAGCTACTCGGCCTGCCCTGGGACAATGATTGTGATCACCCTTGGAAAAATGTGACATTGTATATAGAGGCAAGGCATTATTATTGACCTATATGGTTCACTACACAGTTTTCATCTTTAACAAATGTATTATAAATTAGAACAAATGTTTCTGTATTATTCCAAAGTCATCAAGATTTATTCTTTATTCTCTAGGCCAATTAGTAATGCATGAGAGGCTTCCTACATAATTAGAAAGAGACAACGTCTTTCTGGGTTTGTATACTATTTTTTTTTTAACTATTTTTTTTTTTTGTCCATATGCTATGCTGGTAAAATCTCTCCTCTGTCTCTTGGAAATGATCCTCTAGTCACTTTACCCAGGTGTGTAACAAAGTGAGTCCCAGATGTGGTTTTACACGTAGGCGGCAGAGCCATACAATGCCTTCCTCACTGTGTGATTTCCAAAGTCTTCAAGATAAGATACTGCACTCTTGAGACAACAACAGAATATTCTACACAAGGGATGCTCTGAAAACAGGAGATCTTAGAAATTTAAAGTAAGATAGGTATCAAAGGTATCAAAATGGCATTGGGTTTCTCAGTAGCAACCCAGAAAGTTAGAAGACAATAGAGCAATTGCTTTGAAATTCTGAGGGAAAATCATTTCCAACCTAAAATTCTGTCTCCAGCCAAACTCAAGGAGAGACTAATAAATTTTAAGACAGTCAAGGTCTCAAAAAGTTTACTCCCATGTACTTTTTCCCCACGAGCTCCTGGAAGACAGACTCCACAAAAACCAGGAAGAAAACCAAAAAAGAAGACAAGGGATCCAACACAAGGAAAGGTAGGAATCTTGAGGGTGTTGGTGAGGGGGGTTACTTGGCAGCAGCTTAACGAGGGACCCATCCAGATTGGAGGTCCCAAGGTAGTGAAAGTGATTTCCTCAAGAGATTTAAACTAATTGTAAGAAGAACAATTTGGGGTTTAATTAGTGATGAGTACAGAGAAAATGAAGCAAACAGAGAAGATAGTCATAGTATGAATACTGATGTAACCAAATAACAGTGTTGAGATGATGTAGGGGCTGAGAAGTGTGAGATTTTGAGGTATAGGTGGTGATGGTTTAAGAGAGTTAAATCTCATTTTTTAGTATGAGAAGCCAATAAATGATTAAAGCCCCAAAATCAATAAGTAGCAATATAATTATGTAATTTAGAAATGTGAGTGTAAATATGATATGAATCAGCTCAGCCTGTTAAATTTATTGTTTCTTGGAAGTGAGAAATAAGGGTATAAGGCTTGGATATTGCTGTTTGATTTAATCTGGTTTTAAATATGCCTTGTAGAATTATCTTCCTCAAATGTATGTGATTGGCTCACATCCCTGATGCATCACTTGGGGCTCTTCAGACACCCCAGAACCTAGGTCATACTTCCAACAGATTTTTACTTAGTTGGGCTGGAGCAAAGTCTAGGCTTCAGGGTTTTAAAATGCTTCCCTAAATTAGTCTGAATTTCAGCCACATTTGAGAACCACTGATAAAAGGTGCATGTATAACTTTGACAGAAATTAAAACTAACTTTAAAAGAGATTACATATAAATAAAGCGCCTAGGATGGTTCTGGGCACTCTATCCTTGAACATTAATACTCCCAATGGGAGTCAGGAAAGTTCCAGAAAAGGGTGGCCTGAGATGCTTGAGTCAGGCCTCATTCAAAACCTTCAGAATTTGATTCTTACCAGCCAAAAAAGCACACCTCATGGTCCACCTGAAATTCCATTAACAGAGGAGAGCCTTTCATTTGGGGTTATGGCTAAAACAGAATACCTGAGAGCTGCCGGAGGATTAACTTTACATGGAGGTGTGAATGGCATGCATCTGATCCTTCCCTGGAAAGGTCAAAAGGCAGAGGTCATGAAAGTAATGAGAGCCTGAGATGGAGATGAAGGGGAGAGAAGACTTGAGGTGGGGGGGGGGATAGGAAAGGGGTGGTTGAGACAAAGAAGCCAAACTTCCACTACTTTTTATCGAATTCCAGACAAATAGCTTCTTCCTCTGCTCTCTTAAGAAATGCTTTACGAAGCCAATTTGAGTCTGCATGTTAATTAACGGCCTTGGCTGGTGGCTTTCAGAAGGGAGAGTCTCTGTCCCCTATTCTGTTTTCTGGTCCCTGGGTCAAGGAAAGCTATGTTCCACCCACTGAAGGAGGGCGACTGCCTGCCGCTTTGGGTCACCTTAGAAGAATGGCGTTATTATCCCCGCAGTCATCACTATCTTCCCTGACACATCTACAGGTGTACCCTTTCTTACTGTGCCTCTCGCAGGTTTCTTTTTCCCTCTGCTGTTGGCCTCCTATGGATACAGGAGCCTGCCTGTTATTCACCATGCGGTGTATTGTTACCCCCTTTGATTTGCTGCTGTTTGAACCAGATGCTGTCTGTCTTGTAGCATTTAATCTCTTGAAAGGTTGAAGGATGCAATTTATGTGAATGATGGCTCTTTATAAGAAGGCTAAGTCATATTGTACTTCATGCTTATCTTGAGCAGATTTCCCTGTCTCCACTCCCACCCTAACTAAGAGATTAATGAATCAAGAAGTACATTTTGGTGGCTTTAAACTGACCTTCTCCTGGGAAATGCCAGTACATTCCACTGATCACTAGGAGTCTGGAGGGTTCAGTTGCTGGTTTCTCCTTTCTGCGCTGAGACACCTCAACTCTATCCTGCATCATAAATCTAGGGGAGTGTGAAACCTCTATCTAAAGAAATGGCACTCTTCCTAGTAACATTTTAAACATCTAGAAAAGAACAGACACAGGTCTGGAGAGGTTACTTTTAAAATCAATTTCTATATATTAAATCTCTTGTATATTTTGAATTGTTTTCCCTCCCATTGACTTTTATTCAAATTTTTAGATATATTGAGATGGACTTAATAAAATTACCCTTCTAATTATTCCATTAGCATTTTTAAAGCCTACTAGAAAAATAAAACAAGGAAAAAAATCCCACTTAGGTGAATGAACCAGAGATGTCCAGCTTACAGCTTGCCTGCCGTAGAAGTAGAACCCTGACATCAAATGGAGACAATTGCCTTGGTTGACTCTAATAGATGCAACAATGAAAAGTTACACTGCATCCTCTGAAACCTAAGACTATACAGACATGAGGTCACTCTAAGTAACCAACATCACAGAAAAACACATCTTATACAAATAAGCCTAATAGAGGGGGAAAAGGCACTTAAAACATAACCTGGCACATAGAAAATGCTCAGTAAACATTTTTATGGCATATTATTTTAGCACACAATCACCATATAAAAATAGCCACAACCCTTTGTCCAGGAAAATGTTGGATTATGGCTCTACCATCAGTCCCCACTATGTGGGCCCAGGCCCCATGCAGGATATGTGGCTCCCTGTTTGGTGAGGGAGAGAAGACATAGCCTAGAAAGAAGGAACAATCCATTGTTAGGGGTTGTTTGGAGAAGCTGAGATGTTTCCTAGAGGATGAGCCTTTAATCTGAGTCCTAAAAAATGAGTAGGTATTCACCAGAGGGGCCGAGGGGAGGACCTATCCAGGCAAAGAGAGTAGAGCTTACCTATGCACAAAGGTATGGGAACAGTTGGAAAATAGTGGTGGGAGGAAAGGGTATGTTGTAAGGAAGTAGGACAAATGATGTAACTTGGAGATAAGCAGTAGATACTGGAGAGTCTTAAGTGTGACTTCAAGGAGTTTGGACTTTACTCAATGGAGCTATGGAAGGGTTTTCAGGAGAGGGTGTATTTGGTATGTGTGGATTATGTTAAATCACCACAAACATTAAGGCTATCTAGAGATTAAGGGACAATTCAGGATAGGACTGGAGATTAGATGAACAGGTGGAATAATAGGAAGGAACCCAATAATCTAGAGACTAGGCAGATAGCAAAGATAAAGAAGGAAGAAATTAAGGAAGGGGAAATCTTTCAGGAAGGGTGGGATCAAGTATGATAGGGGTGGAAACTGTTGAACGTTATTTCTTCAGTGGAGGAGATAGGGGAGGCTCCTCTTACACAGGGTTTATCAAAGTGCAGTGGGTCCCACGGATCCCCTAGGGTGGGTGAGGGGAGGGGAGAGCAAGCCTGGGGAAAATGCACACTCCTGGGCCCTGCCCCAGGCCTGAGAATCAGCATTACACCTCACTCTGTAGATGATTCTCAGGCATATTAGACTAGTGCAAAACTCATTTGTGTTTGGCGTGCAAAGGGGAGAGCGAGGAGGAATGAGAAGAGACGACACATCACAAGCTTGTTACGCAGGGGTGGCCTCCAGGTGAGAAGCAGCCTGCAATCCAGAGGCTGGACATTATGTAAGCCAGACAAAAGTGGGCTCCAGGAGTCTGGTCCCGTGGTCTGTGTATGGTCTGCATCCAGATCAACTCTTAGTCCAGTGCTCTTCTGAAAGCCCAGTCAGAGGAAAGAGAGCCAAGAGCAAACCTGGAGGAACTGGGTTCCTGACTGACCATGTGGCCAGGAGCGAATCACTTGACTTCTCTGAGCTTCAAGTTGATAACATTTTAAAAAGACGGCAATGGAGTCTGCCCAATCTCCCTCATCTGGCTGCGGGGAGAGTGGCTGAGGGGAGGGAAAGGCTGCAGCTCCAGCTGGTGGATAGTCAGCGTGACAACGAGGGCAAGAAGCTCCAAGGGAGGAGCGAGTTCAGTAACACTATGTCTTTAATGGTGCCTTTAAACATTCAGTCACAGGATGGGCACAAGGAGATTTCCTGGGATCTTGGAAAAGGCCTATATTCTTGATTTGGGTGGAAGTTAAATGAGGAGTATGTTCATATATTTATTTGTCAAAATTCATTGAGCTGTATGCTTAGGGTTTGTGCATTTTGCTGTATGTAAATTATCCCTCCACTTAAGGAAACCAAGAAGATAAAAACATCTAAGTAGAGAGTAGTTGGCAGCAGACAAGGCCACAGGGAAAAGCCACTCAGCAGAGCCAAGCCTGAGGCCCACAGGAGTTCTGGGCCAGAGCCTTCTCATATCCCTCAGCAGGAGCCAGCCAAGCTCTTTCTAGTCACTCAGAACCTGCTGCTTCAATGCATTTTGGGAAAGATCTTGGCTTTTAGAGGCAAACAGGATAACCTGAACTAAAAGGGGGTGGGGAACTCAGAACTCAGAACTACAGCTAACGTTCTAATGAAAAATGCAGCCATAAGTGAACAAGTGGAACAACAAATGCCCTGGAAACCTCTAGCCAAGGGGCCCAAGAATTGTGGAAAGTCCTTCTTCATGAAATATGTTATCAGCTCACTGATTTGTGCCTTCCGAAAGGAGACGGTTTCATAGCAAAGTTTTTGAAGACAGATGTATTTACAAGCCTAGTACCCAGGGCTGTTTGTAGCACAATACTTTGCACTTGACAACAGATATCATTTCCCTTTAGCTCCCTGAACAGTGCTTTCTGTTCAGTGAGGGGGTTCTGTCAGCGTGGCTGCCTGGCTGTGTCTCAGTGTCCTTAACTACCCACAGAAAAACACATCTCTTCTCTCTAAGCCATATGACCTCCTCTGGTGGAACAGAACACAGTTACTTAAGAGTTTACAAGACAAACATTACAAACCACCTCCCTGAGGGGGTGTTAGAGTCCTCACTGGTCCAGGCAGGAAGCTGGAATCTGAGCAGCCACCCTTCCTGCAGAGAACCCTGGGGGCAGAGACTCCAGGCCCACGCACATCTCCGGAGGCCAGAACCCTGCGGAGGGGGCAAGAAAGAAGGGGGTGGGGAATCCAGCTCTCTCCCGAAGACAGGAACACGAGAAAATAATCCTGCTGCTGTTTTTTTCCAGGAGCCACTGTAGGGGTAATTTCAAATTCTCCTTATGGCTGCTATAATTAAGACAATAACTCAGAAGTTTTAGAAAGGCAGCCAACATGAAAAGTCAAGGACCTTAGTCATTCAGATGTTCACAGTATCTTCCCCTATGTTCTGAAAAGGGAACTTTCCAAATAAAGCAACAAGAGAGACACTAGATGTGACTAAAGAGTAGGGGAGGTGTGGGTGATGGGAGCCTGAGTTAGAAAGCAGCAGAAAGCCAGCTAGTGGCCCCGTCAAAAGCATCACATTCAGCATTCCAACCCTTCCCTCGGATTCTTCTATCAAACACAGCAATTGCTCTCCTTTAAACTAGCCCTGGAACACTGATAACCCTGCTCAGGGACCTCTGAGTCTCGATGCTTCTTCTTGGTCACAAGGGGCTCCCATCGCTCTCTGACCAGTTAAAGGGCTCGGCTCTTCTTTTATTAACGGAATGTGAATCCCATAATCACTTTGCTCCCACTGTTAAGTTGGTTGACCCTTGTGAAATGATCATTTTCATCACAGAAATACCGTGAGCTGTAGTGGTATGCAGAAGGATGCCAGTTCAAGGGGAAAATATTGTTCAGAGACAGTTTACTAACATAAAACCATCTGGGCCTAATGGGAACAATGGACAAGTTCCTCGTTCCCATGCAAACAGCCAGTAAATAGTAAGGCTGCAGGCGTGTCCCCACTGCTGTTCATGTGACTGGCCTCACTACCTTCGGTTACAACCTCAATCAGCTACAATTCTGGACGTCAACCAATCCTTTCAGCTGCTTCACACATATGCATGCACTACGCGCGCGCACACACACACACACACACACACACACACACACACACACACAAACTCTCATATCTCCACCCTTGGCAGCAGTCTGGGGTTGCACTAAACATCATCTGTGTGAGCAAACAGATTTTACATAGATTAACCCCAAAACAACAGTTGGATGCCTAGTATGTGTTCCTATAAAGTTTTCAATTCACCTGATTGTGACAATTATAGATGAATGTGTCTTATGGTAGTCTCCTGCTTTCTCTTCTGACTTGGTAACCCAGGGTGAGGGCTGGTTTTAAAAGCCTTTGGGATAGGACTGATGCCAAAGTGCCCAGTTTTTCCATTCATCCACAGAGTTGGCTGACTGCAAAACATGTCTAAAATTATCCCTAATTCCAAGTCCATTCTACACAATCAACCTCTCCAATATAATAATTCCAAAACCTTTCTTGATCCCTGCTTTTAATAAAGTACATTTACAGAGGATATGAATTCCAGATTTGATTTCAGACTCTGGGGATGTATATTCCTCTTCTGGAACTTGTATATCCGGTCCTGGAATTAAAATAAAAAAATAAAATAAATAAATAAAAGGAAAGAAAGAGAAAGAGAGGGGAAGAGAGTCCACAGCAGAACAAGCATTCCTTGTATTTCTTCTGTCTTCTACATGCTGAGCATGGAGGAGAGAGACAGGCTGATACACAGCATCTGGTTAAAGTCAGGTAAGTAACACTCTAGGGGAAAAGCCTGAAGTCAGTTGCCAACCTCTTTCTCTTTCTAATGTGTTTTTGCAGATGGATAAAAACTGCAGCCAATAAAGGTTTCAATTTTAGGTGATACTTGGGAGAAAAAAGAAAGAAACACTTTGTTCAATGGTTGTCCTATCAGCTCTGGCCATTTTGAGCATTTGGCACAATGAAAGGCACGTAGAATCACGCCACCCCTATGCCACTCCCAGGTGTACATATGCCAAAGAAACATCTTCAGCCATAGGATTCTCCTGAAAGAAGTCCAAAAGATATGACTAGGGCCTGAGCATAGGAAACGTAAGGTGTGCTTCCGAGTATAAACACCTTTCACCATTGTTCCATGAACCCATGTACTAGGGCATCTCTTACAGGGTCACAGTCCTGCACAAGGAGCGTGGGGCTGGGAACAGGAAGTCTAACTCCCGTGGTGGTTTTGCCATCCAGTTGCCTATTGACCATGGATGAGACATTTCATCACTGGACCTTGGTTTCTGCATATGTGAAGTGGAGATAGTAATATCTCTGCCACACCTGGTCCTGCGGACCATATGAGTCTTTTCCTGCACAGAAAGGACACAGTCAGGCCAAGGAGCAGGGTCACCAAAGCACTCAACCTACTCTCAGAGTTAGAGTACAGAAGACTTGTAGAAATGCTCTGATATTTTTCAATGAACTCTCATCGCACTGTGATGTAAGAAACTAAATTTACTTTAACCCTCTAATATCAGTTCAATCCCATACTCTGGAACAATGTTCTTTGGATAACTCAGTCTTTCTTTTTGTTTTTTTAAGATTTTTATTGGGGAATTGGGGGATGGGAACAG
>NW_017732040.1:524058-525457 GCF_001890085.2 Hipposideros armiger | reverse complement strand
ACAGCAACCCAGCTCCAGGTTGAGCTGTTGTTCAGCATCTTAGCTGTGGAGGGCAGTGTCACTGGCCCTCATATGTGGGATCCAAACCGGGGCCCTTTGGCGTCCCAGGCCAGCTCTTAACCAACGTGCCACTCGGCCGGCCCCTCAGTCTTTCTTTTTCTTCTTCTTTTTTGTTTTGAGAAATGCCCAGAGTTTCAGATGTCTCTCTCCTTCCCTCTCCCCACAAGATGATACCTGGGTTCATGATGGGGCTTGCTGTATTCTCATCGATAGAGGGAAGAGCCTTGAGTCCATGTGGTGTTTTCTGGATGCTCACTGTGTCTGGTGTAGAGTGGTTGGTCTGGGCTGCTCCCCAGACTGGTGACCACTGATGTGCAGCTTGTCCCATTCCTTGGCATTCAGCCGGTGTTTGTGGTTGAAAACTATGGGTCGGGTAGCTTGTGGTTCATTTTCTGTCTTGGCTGAATCAGAGCCCAGCCTTCTTTTTTCTTAATTTAGCTCCTGTTGGAGAGACCTTGGTGCTATGGACCCCTGAGTCTGGCTGTGAGGTCAGGGCCCAGGCAGTTCATTTTGCATCCTTGGCCACAGTGCCGTGTTGCCCACCACGGTCATCCCTCTCTGGTATATCCCCTAGCCAGGCTCCAGCGAGCATCTGTGCCCCACCCATTTCAAGGGCATGCAGGAAATTCTGAGTTCCTTCCACACACCACACAGGAACTGAGGGTGGCTTGGGAAAGCTAAAGTCTACCCTTCCAGTGCCTAACCACGCTGTACTGCTGAGTTTATTCTGATGTGGCCACTCCTGATCAATGTGGGGAGTCTGTTTCCATGCAGTCTTAAATGGAGGAAAGGCCTTGTGTTGATTTTACCTTATGTAACACATCCCTCCCTCTGGGCAGCCCAGAGGCAGAAAATCAAGGTCAATGTGTCTCTGCAGCATCTGTCTCCCTTTTCCTTCTCATGGTCATTCAGGACCAGAAAGGGCATGCTTCCTGCCTGTGCAATTCATCACGCTCATCTTACGCTAAAGCACCTGGCTTCATGGCTTAGTCATCACAGGTGGGACCAGTACCTGCATGCATGGAAACAGCTCTATGACCTGAGTTCTACCTACAATCTTGGTTCTTGTTATGCTAAGTGGGAGCTAAAGAAATTGAGAAAATCCTGTTTCTTTCTCAACAAAGCCTAGTTTTGCAACTGTTATTCCTACAACATTCCAGTTTTTGGTAGTGAAAACCTAAACATTACCTTTTTTTTTTGTTCTTTTTTCATTCATTAATGTAGAAATCTAAAGGTAGGCCTCTGTCTCTGAGAAAATAGGACGGTAAAGGGATAGGGTCAATTCGTGAAGTACAAAAGGTAAAAATATATTAATCGTATTCAAAAAATGTTATCCCAG
>NW_017732040.1:521413-523555 GCF_001890085.2 Hipposideros armiger | reverse complement strand
CAAAAAGGATTTAATTCCTAAGATGGTGCTTGACAGTACAGTTTGGACAGTGTGGCATACTTTTCAAACGCATACATATGTACTAACTTTATTATTCTCAATATTATATTTCCAAAGTGCTAGTCTCAGAAATCTGCCTGGGGCAACTTTAACTTTGATGAATGGCCATTTAACATGCTGATTCTGAACAATGCTTAGCAGCATCCAACAACTTCTCTTCTGGTAAAAACTGTTTCATGAATTATTCTAAAACATCTGCCGTGAGCTACTTTCCACTCTCTAATGTATTACTTTGGAGATTATAAATCAGATTCTACTTGCTGTGGTCTTTCACTTGGATAACTCACTTTACCCCCACCCTCACCCCTCCATTATCATGCCTCCTTAGAGAGCCGCTACTGTGACCTGGGAAAGGAAGCAGAGAAGATGGATTCCTTAGCTGCTCAAGAAGGTGGGCAAATAGGCAACTCTGCTGCAGAAAGTGAATTGGCCATTTTGTAATTTCCTGACCTTCAAATGAATTTGATGTTGGTATCAAGTATTGGAGAAGTAATCCTCCCAGCGCAAGGCCCTGGATTGTTTATCAGAGCTATGAAATTAACCTTTGCTAGTTTGCCTTCTGGTCTGATGCAAATGACCTCCACCAAGTGAAATCAGTCAGCCAAACAGGTTCCATCTCTGAGTTCAGTACTCTGTTATGCCCAGTGAGGATCATGAAAAAATCTGAGAAGGTTCTTGACCTGGGAAACTTATAGTCTAGAGAGGACAAAAAATTAATAGTAGACAATTGGAAAACAAGATTAAACACTAAATTCTGTGGCACCTTCTGTAGGAACAATAGGAATCCAAGAGGAAGACTAGTCCAAGAAGACTGGAGAGATCTCTAAATTGGGATAAGCATGAGAGAAGAGAAATAACATAAGATGGAAAATAGCAATGAAGATACAGAGATGAGGAGATGAACATGTGTTGGGGACTGTGAAGAGACAGACTTGACAAGAAGAGAACGGAGAGAGAATGGATTGGTAGAAAAAGTAGGACAGACAATGGAGGATATAAAAAAACAGGGCTTGTGATAAATAATAGGGTGCTATTTTTAGATTCATATCATGCAATCACATACCATGTAATGAGGATAGCTGTGCTTTTAGGATGACTGGGGATGAGATGGGCCATACTATGGGAAGTGTCTGGAGCTGAAGAGGCTATTTTCTAGTTATTCGACTGGACCAAGGTAGCGGTAATAAGAAAGAAGAGGGAAAAGCAGGTTCTAGAGACATACACAACAAAGAAATAGGCATTCCTGATAATTGACTGGTTATGGGAAATGAGGGGGAACAAACTTAATGGTTTTGAGAATCAGAAATAGGAGTAATAGTGGTACCATTGTGAAGAAAAAACGATCTAATTGGAAAGAAGGTCTATCATGGGTGGGAGAGTAGTAGGGGAAGAACCCCATCAAAAAGCAGAGTGATTTATTTCTATTAGTTATTTGGTTTATTTCTATTGATTATTGGTTATTGGTTATTTTGATTGGCTCCAGCTTGGCCTCCCAGCTAGAACAACCAACATGGACCCAAATGATGCCAAACATCCTAGCAATGTGAATGGCTCTGTCTACTAGTAACTGGACCCATGGATCTTCAATTTGTCAATTAAAGAAGTCACAAGCTGGCCTACTTCACCAGGTGGATGTGAGGATGAGAGGCTGCACAGCACTGCAGTTAAGGAGTCATGCTGGCTGTTTTCAAATCTCTGCTCAACTACTTACTAGTTGTGTAGATTAGGCAAATTACAAACACTTCCCTGTGCTCGGTTTCCTTATCTATAGCAATGGGGATAATAATACCAACTCATAAATGAGAAAGTTTGTGTTGAGAATTTGACACTCGTTACAATGACTCAATTTATTTAGTAATGACTTAACAAATGTTTGCTATTTTTCATTTTCATCAAATAATAAGTTCTAAAACAAATTATAAATTTCAAAGCTTTCAAGGATGGGAAAGATTTTTTGGTAGAGACAGCAGGGTGGATTGGAACAAGTATTGGACTTGGAGCCTCTGTTTTCATCTTACATCCAATACCAATGAGTTCTGTTACTCAAAGCAAGCCTCTTAACCTCTAAGAAGTCTCAGTTTC
>NW_017732040.1:515731-520788 GCF_001890085.2 Hipposideros armiger | reverse complement strand
AAGCCAGCGACTGATCTGCCTCGCCCGGGAAGGGCGCAATGATGGTGACAACTTGGGCCAGTGAAGCAACGTCCTCCACAACTAGACTGAAGAACAAAACAACAGCAACTTGTCTGTTCCCCTTCCCTAATTCCCCACCGCTGTTCCCATCCCCCCAATTCCCCAATAAAAATCTTTAAAAAAATAATAATAATGCATGTCTTACCTATCACAGGGTTCTGGAAATAAAAGGGATGATTCATGCAAAACTATTTTGTAAAGTATAAATGTTTTGCAAAAAAGGAAAGGTATTGGGCCGACTGAATAGCTCAGTTGATTAAGAGCTCACTCAAGAGTTTGAGCTCTGAGCAACAGCGGTTTGATGCCCGGCCTGAGCTGAGCAGCCGCAGAGCTGCCAACTGGTAGCAGGATGGCTCAGCTTAAAAAAAAAAAAAAAAGGAAAGGTATGAATTAGTTGTTATCATCATTAGTAGATTAAAGAACCAGACGTCATTTATGTGTGATGATCAGAATGAACACTCAATTCATTCCATCTAAACCTTATTTGCACAGGTTCCAGGATTTAATTGCCTCAGAGGATGTTCAGTACCACCCCCTCCCCACCCCTACCCTTGAGAAGTGAAGTCCTGGGTTACTTTACATTGGCCTGGGCTTTGGAAATGGGTGGCAGTAACTCTGAATAGAATCACTATTGAGCTTTACACAGTCACTGTTTATTTTGATTAGGGCAACCCCAGGGTTGGGGTGGGCTTTGGAGGGGTGGAGGTAGAGTAGCCCAGTCAATGATTAAACTATGAATTTCCAACTCTAATGAATCCTTTTAGGAAAAGCCCTGGCCCTTCTCATTTCTAATAAATGTCTATTTCAGACTGCATCTCCCCAAAGGCGCTCATCCCGGCACTCCTCAGACCAGCAATGCTCAGTCATTAGTATGGGAGGTTCATAAAAAAACAAAGCTTTGAAAGGCAGGACAGAAACCAATTCCGACTTGACCTCAAACTGCTCCTGAAGCCCAGGGTTGTTGTTCCAACTCTGCATGTCAGTCTCGGCTTCCTGGGCTGGCAAGATGGGAGTAGAGTTCACTGCGCCCTTCAATCATGTGTGCTGCATTAGGCAGCAAGGACGAGCCATCTGTTACGTGAGCTCATTAAGTCTGTTTCTTTAGTCTCTTTGTGTTCCTTTACAGAACTTAGTTCTATAAGGGGCTTGGGCCCAGATGAAGCAAGTTAACATCACCTTCATCTGGCATATCAGAAAGATATTCCTCGCATCCCAACCCCCATCCCCTTTCCTTCCATTGTTCTTTTGTGCGCTTTTACGTTTTTTTGGAGATTACATTAATTTACTTAAAAGCTCAATTTAGGTATTGAATTGGAAGTGTTCCTCATAAAAGGGGCACAAGCTTCCTAACTTTTGCTCTGAATGTCCACTTGGTATAGCCGTTGTGGACTATATACCTCAGTCACAGGACCAGTCTGAAGTCAGGGATGTGTTTTCCACCCATGCAATGTACAGCTCCATAAACCCAGGCCTGTCCTTGGCCCCATTCCTCCTGGCCTGTGACAATCACAGTAGATGGAACTGGCTCCAGTTCTGGCTCAGGCATTGGGGCTCTGAGCAAGGGCTTTGCCTGCCACTCCGGCTCCCAGGAATCCTTATGTCAGCAACCTTTGGGAATAAAGCAATCTTGGAGCACCTGAAAAATGAAATGCAACTATGGTATATTTCAGCAGGTGGGGCTTTTTCTTTCACTTCAGAGACTATCAATGTGTGACTTGGAAATCGTATTTAAAATATACTTTCGGTGCGGTTGATGTGGGTTGAAAAGATAGGTGACCACTGGGTAGGTTTTTACTACTATTTTTCAAATGAAAGTATTTACCCTCTCTGAATCCTTTATTTAATCAGGATCGAGGGGGTGGGGGTCAGAAATCTGCCTTCTATTAGGAAAGCACAGGCATTTTCTTTTCAAGTGCATTACATTCAAAGTAAAGATATGTTTGCATTTGGAATTTATCTCTTTAAATGAACTCACCATATTAACATCTGATGTGATTATTTTACAGCAGTGTACCTGGGGGGGAAGCTGTGGTTTGCAATCTTCCAGCTAGCCTGCCCAACAGAGTGGATTCAGACAATGGAAGCAGAGTGACTCAAGTAATTTGTAACAAGGTCCCATTTCTCTTGCAGCAGGAGGCTTTCAGTAAGAGAAACTGCGCCTTTTTGACTTGGAAAAATAATTACGTTGTAAAAATTAAAAATCCTGAGAGATTTTGGCATAAAAGTTCTGCTAAGTAGCAAAAACCCATTTGGTCCCTGTGAACTCTTTCATCTCTATGTTGCCAGATTCCCAACAAATTCAGAGTAGATTCCTGCAAAGCATGTTTATTACACAGAAGTACGAACTCTTCAACAATTCCAGCCCAAGGAATCATGAGAATTAACCCATCACCCTTTCTTCTTTCTTCTTTAGTGTTAATAAAAAGGCATTTTGGCATCATGATGAATTTGCATGCATGCATAATTCTGCTGCTATCAACTGAATACCAACTCGTTTCAGGCTGGTCAAGCAGAAGATCAGTGCTAATACTGACTTTCAGTTACTACAAACCATGCTGTCAGTGATGACCAGATGAAAAGGTTCTCCTCGTTTCCTTTCCAGGTTCCTCTCTGTCCAGCTTACTGAAACGTTCATGGTTTTAGATAAGGCAGCTGGGTCCTTTCAGGTTTAGAAATGGGAAGTGCAGCACCGACACCCCTCACATCGTGGTTGTTCGTTTATCACTTATGGTGCATTTCAAAGAGACTTAGATGGGGACTGTGTGAGTACATCTTAACTCCCATTTGGATAATTGACACTCAGGGTCTATACCAAGGAAACCAGTACAGACCAGTTAATGAATTCTCATAATTGTCTAACATCCTATGCCTCTGAAGTAACCTATGAAGCACAGTTCACTTTCTGGAACTCTTAAGACATGCTACCAACCGAGAGGCTCTTAACCAATGAGGCCGTGGTAGACAATCTACTGGAATGTTTTCTCTCTGGTGGGAGAGGCTGTTCTACATGGCTGACCTGGTTCTGGAGTGCGGTGTGCCTGGGATGGGCACCTCCAGAGACAGCATCACTTGGAAGTTCTGCCCTGGCTCCAGCCATCCCAGAGCAGACTGCAGGATTCCAGGCCCCTTGAACTTGGTAATGTGGACTACTGCTCCTCCCTTCTGTCCTGTATCTTTCACTGTAGACATCCTTGGCTTAACCCCAGTGGCAGGTCCTACAGGTGACCTGCAGGCCAGTCTCTATATTACTAATATTTACGAGATAATTTTATTAGTTAGAATTAGTTACATTAGGTTGTACTCTGATACAAATTAACCACCAGATCCCAAAGTTGATTTATTTGGGATCACAAAAAAGATGTATTTCTTGCATATGCTACGTGTACATTGCAAGTCAAGGGTAGGGGTGTGTGTGTGTGTTGGGGAAATTCTGTTCTGTCAAGTCACTCAAGTGTCCAGGCTGTTGCCTGCTCTACCCTCTGTAGCTGTAACATCTAGAACATGTGACTCGGCAGGAAACAGAGAGACCGGATGTCTGCTCTGCTCTTCAATGCATCAACACCTCAGCCAAGGAATGATAGATATCATTTCAGCTCACACCCCATTGGCCTATACCAGTCATATGCCCCACCCAACCACAGAGGGCTGGGCATTCTAGCTATGTGCCTGCAAAGAGAGAAAAACCAGGTACTAGTAATATTTACCATAATGCTTTTGTTTCAGGCGTGGATTATTCATTTACTCCATATAATGAATAAACACCAGGGCACCACAGGGAAGATCTCACTCCGAGTGGCGAGATGTTTCATCAATCTCAGTAAGCTTTCCTCTGCAGCCCCAAGCAAGAACATGTGGGGTGCAGAGGTTTTTCTTTCTCTCTCACTGAAGGGATCAAAAACCAAAAATGTGTCGAGTAGCACTGTCTTAGATAGCCAAGCTACACGGCAGCGAATAGGAAACCCTGCATGGTGGGGCATGCCACACTGAAATAGCCTCTAGTTAATTAACCCCATGGCAGCTTGTGGTCCCGCCCTCCCGCAAGCATGCAGATCCAGCTTTAGTCTGCACTTAGAATTCATCTTTAGCATGGCAGGCTACGCCAGCTCTGAGATGCCACAGTTGAACTTACTGGAACAGAAACCACATCAAAAAGCCAGTCACATGACAGTGCCAAGGAACTCAAACCCCACATCACAATGCTTTGGCTAGTGTAGAAGTCCTAAAAAGTAATGTGTGTTCTTCACTGGGAATTAAGAACATGTGGGCCCAGGCTTAAGTACAGCCTATCCTTACAGTGTTTTGAATGAGGAATTCAGACACTTGGGCTTTAGTGGCCAGAATTGACCTGACTATGAGATGGAGGCCACATTTACTGCAACTAACTTATAGAGAACTTAAATGACCTGCACACAACAGGTACCGAAAAAGGTTTTTCTTTATGATGATGATATGTGTGTGACTTATGGTGGTAGGGATAAAACTTGGTTAATTTTACTCTGTTGGTTCTTTAGAGGATAAAGACACATAGCCAGTGGCTGCCTTAACTTCTGGCAATGAGTCGAAAAAGCTGGTCATTTTCAGGGTCTGAGAACCACAAGCAAGCTTTAGCTATCAGCAACAACAGTCATACCTTGTACTGTTTATTGTATGCCTACTGAGCTCCAAGGCACTGTTTGAAGAACTTTACACAGATTATTTAATTTAATCTTTATACCTACCTATGAGGAAGGTACTATTGTTATCCTTCCTATATAAATGAGGAAACTGAATCTTAAACAATTGAAGGAACTTGTTCAAAATCACAAAATTAAGAAGTAAAGGGGCGGCTTCAGTTGGTTAGAGTGCAGTGCTCATAACACCAAGGTTGCCGGTTCGATCCCCACATGGGCCACTGAGCTGCACCCTCCACAACTAGATTGAAACAACTACTTGACTTGGAGCTGATGGGTCCTGGAAAAACACACTGTTCCCCATTAAAAAAAGAAGGAGGAAGGGAA
>NW_017732040.1:486233-515051 GCF_001890085.2 Hipposideros armiger | reverse complement strand
TGTCACAATTTGATGTATGTGTATATCTTGAACTTTTTCTATTTGGATATTACGCACAAGTGACTTGAACTTTCTTAGGCTACCCTTGTTCTTGGCCTGGGTCAGCCTTCAGTGCACATCAACAAATATCACTCAGAATCATCCCTGAAAGATCATAATCCAACACCAGAAAGAATTACTGAATAATGCAGATTTTACCGAAGGGTTTGTGGCAACCTAGAGATTTCCTGCAGTCGATACAACAAAATTATCTCCCACCCACCTCTTTAAACAACTCATCCTCTCTTTTTGTGCCTTGTTGAGACATCTCTTCATTTTCTCATGAAAAACAATTTTTAATTACCTCACCTTTTCTAATTTGTACCCTCATCCACCACTCTGCTCAGGAAAATAACAGGTTCTTCTTAGGATTCACTCTTCTTAATGGCAGAGGTTAGGATCATAAATAATGAAAAATTTACTCTTGTCTCTCTCACACATTTTCTTACAAAAATGGGTTTATACTGCTCAGTAACCCACTTTATTTTCCTCAAGAGTATATTATGTTATATAGGAAAAGTTTTTAAGCTCTGTTTGTGATTATTTTACTTGATTGGTGAGAAAAGAAATGCAGATATTAGCCTGTGCCCTGTGAAATTTCTGGTGAGAACGCTGTTACAATCATTTCCTTTTGAGTCATAAGAGTCATTCTGATTATATTTAGTTTAATATTCAACATATTTTTGTTTAAAGTGTACTATATAAAAGAAAGTTTTTTACAAGTTACCAAGACCTGACCAAAGAAATGTTTTATTTCTACTATTAACCAAACTGTTTTATTATGCAAGATAAAGCAGTGGCACCCATAAGAGTTAGACTCTATTTTCCCCCACATTATCCTGCATATATTTTTCTGATTTTGCCTTTGGAATGAAAAAGACATTAAGAGGAAAATCTGAGCCTCATTTATGATGAAACAACTTCAGGGAGGTGCACCAGTGGGAACAGACCTGCTTTTGATGGCCAAGAATTTCTTATAAGAGAGTTGAGCCCCAGTCTGGGGGTTGAGCTGCTAGTACACATTCTGTTTATTTAAATTAGTGGTCTTCATACCAGGTGGTGGATTAAAGATAGCCACAAATTTTTTGATAGACCACTCAGTGAGAGATGGGATCTATGCCTCCATCCCTTGAATGGACTCTTAGATTGCTTTGACCAATAGAATATGATGGAAGTAATGCTATTTTCTTGCTCTAGGCCTTAAGAGACTGGTAACTTCTACTTCCTCTTTTGGAACATTCCCTCTTGGAACCCAGCCTCCATTTCATGAGGAAATCCAAGCAGCCCAATGGAGAAGTGATATAGAAAAGAACTGAGATCTCCCCCTCCCCCAACATCCAACAACCCAGGGTGAGGTCCCAACTGATAGCCAGCACCAACTTGCCAACCATGTGACTAAGCCATCTTGGGAGTGAGTCTTTTAGGTATAGTTGAGTTGCTCCAACTGACGCTGCTTGGGGCAAATATAAACTGCACAGGTGAGTCCTTCACCGATTTCTAATCTACAAGATTGTAAACAAAACAAAGTGGTATTTTAAGTCACTCAGTTTTTGGATTATCTGTTACATAGCCATAGATAACCAGAACACACCTTTATCATCAAAACATTTTAACAAACTTTGTATATTTATTTGTTGTATACTGTCCAGTTATATTATATACATTATAAAACATATCAGAAATAGAAAATAAAAAAGGGTTATTCATAAATAGAAATTCTAAAATTTTCTTCTTATAGCCCAGTGGTTTGTTTTGAACATATATATACTTTGGTGACCGTTGGTCTAGAATACATGATGCTTGAGATGCAACTCACTGTCCATAAATAATCTCCCAATACTATTCAAATGTTTAAGAAATGGAGAGTGTATAGATAGCACATGGTGCAAGAAGGGATAATTAACCACATATCTATGGAGAGCCGAATTTGACCCAAACAAGAATACCCAAACTATAAGAATAGAATACAATTTTTGCCATTTCTCTAGTTTTTCATTTTCAATTACCACAACCAATAAATTTAAAAAAGGTTTTCTTGTTTTGTCTTTTTTAAGAAAAAACATGGGATTAAGAGTGAGCCATTTACTTGAATCTTGCTATGCATAGGGAGAATTTAGACATGCCAGTCCAAAGCCATTCTACAAAATATGAATATTATTCCAGGTCAGGAAATAAAAGTTCACATCATTATTTTAATAAATATATTAGCATACTCATTAAATTAATTACATAATATTCCAAGGGTAGACATCTTTTTTTGACCCATAACTTATTGGAATTCAGCCTGTTTCCCAATTTTTGATGATTATAACAGTCATTCTTATAGATACATTTTTGCATACATCCTTTTTACTTAATTATGTCCTTCAGATGCATTTCTAAAACTAGAATTGTTGGTTATGAACAAGCACTGGATATAAATAAGCAATGTCAAGTTTCTGTCCAGAAAGTTTGCATCAATATATTTCTCCAACAGTGTCCATTTCTTAGCACACTCAATAATACTTGGTATCATAGTTTAAAAAGTAATTTTGTCAATTTAATATAAAGATTGTGCTGTACATATTTTAAGTATTTTATGTATTAAATTTACCCTTTGATTTTTGGTTTTTTTGCCTATTTTTCCTATTTATTTTTATAAACTGCCTCCAATTTTTTTGTGTGGGGAGGAATAAAGCATATTACAAACAAACAGTTTTAAAGAGGTAATTTCTTCATTCTGGGAGAGGAGAAATGGCAATTTTACTAGTCAATAACTCCTCTCATTTGCAAGTGTCATAAACAGAGCTCCAGTTGGCTTAAGCAAAACAGGAATTTATTGGTTCACTGAAGAGTTTCAGGCACAGCTGTAGTCAATGGTTCACATAATAACATCAGAACTCTCTCCATCTCTCAGCTCTGGTTGCCTCTGCTTACTTTCATTCCCAGTCATACTCTTGCTTTATGTCAGCAAGGGCCCAGAGAAAGAGAGTGCATCTTCCCAAGGAGTCTTAACAAAAAGGCCCAGAGAGGGCTGATTGGCCAGCTTAGGTCATGTGCCCATACTCCAGTCAATCATTGTGGCCAGGATAATAGAAAACTCTGATTGGCCAGGCTTTAGTCCACATCTTCAGTTAGGGACATGGTGTATTCTGCTACAGCCAAACTCAATGAATATTACAGAATTGGGGACTTGGGTGATACCCAAAAGATGGATACTGAGCAGAGAAAAAGCACATGTCCACTTCAGCTGATTTGATGGGGTTCGGCCAACCCACAGCTCTCTCTGGGCCTTAATGAAAGGTGTTTTGATACAATAGAAACAGGGCCTAGGAGTCAGGAAACCTGGGATTAGTTCTACCTTTTCTCTACCACTGAGCTTCAGATGTCTCATTCATCAAAGAGAAAGATTAATCCCCATCTTACCTACCTCAAATGATTCTGGTAAGGCTCAAATGATATTATGAATTTTAAAGTGCTTGCCAAAAATAAAGTATCACGCAAATATATGCTGAATACAAATAAAATTAAAACCAGGAAATTCTGTATATTCCCAATTGTAGTTTTGCATGAACACTCCCTTAAGAAGACAAATGAAAAAAAATCAGTGCATTGTGACTCTAAGGCCTACATCCCCCTTAACACTGGCTCTGTCTAAAGCAGTTCATTTTAATTGTGCTGGAAGTCATGTTGAACTGTTGTCCTCAGGAAGCAGGAAAGGGTAGTGGTCATAATCACCACTAAAATTTGGAACTAGTACTAATGTCACACTATGCTAGTGTCTTTCTAGGAAAATTTGTATCCTGTCTGCCTTTGCTTTCCATTTAATTAATAAGCCTGTGACCTTCCCTAGCACAGGAATGACCCACAGTTCAATGTGAAGTAGCAGAAAGCACCCAAGTGCATCTGGGCAGCTCTGGAATCGGGGTGCTGCTGAATCCCAGCTCAGGACAGGGCCAAAGGAAGAAGTCAGGCAGAGGGACTTTCTGAGAGACTGAGGTCTTCTGGTTGGAAAATTTGTATGGAAAATGCCACACGCAGGCAAGGAATTATGCATGAGGCCTCATTCTTGTCCAGTTACCCAGGGAAATCTGCACTAATTGTTCTCAGCTAACAACATAGAATAGTTCATGCTCTGCACTGCACGGGAGGACTTCCACAGATATCCCTGCTCACGCCTGCCAGGATATGGAAGGAGATGAGAGCCCTGCTGAAGGAAGTTACAGCCAGCCTGAAACCAGGGAATGCTCATATGCAGGTGGCCACTGTCTGCAGAATGGTGGTTTGAAAGAGGTACCACCTCCCCAAATGCAATCCTCTCTCTCCAGTCTAACCAACCAGGTTGCTGCCTAAAATTCCCACAACTTAGACAATTCTTCTAGAGGTATTATGTCCAAAGAGCCCTGTTAAAATGCAAATATGAGGAGATGGTAGGGTAGTTGAGGAAAAAGGCTAACAAACCCATTAAATCATTATCCTCCAAAAACTATAATCTGTGGGGGTGGAGGAGTGGGTGCCGAGAGAGCAATTAAGTTAGGGGCCAAAGTGAGGACACTAGATACTGGAGGGGAATGCAGACTTGAAGATAAATTTTGCCTGTCTCTGAAGCTGGTCTCTATATGTCAAATATTACTTAAAATTCATCTCCACAGACCATCACATCTCCAGGCCTTGGTCACATCTGACCTCATCTCTTGATTTAAATAGAGAGGAGAAGACAACAACTTTCGTCTGTCATTTTGACTGCGGATTTTGCTAAATGATTGTTTATATCTTAGTGCCCTGTTGGAAACTTCTGAGATTTGAGGTTCCCTGGCTGGAACTGGTTTTCAGTACAAATCTATAAAAACAAAATCTGAGTTTTCTTGATTTCCAGATGGTATCTGTTAACGTTAACACTGCTGCTTCAGGAACACTTTCAAGCTTATTTTCTTCTCCTAAACAAAATGAACTTCTGGGCCCGAAGGCAGCTTCCCTCCATTTTGCACTGCTTAGATTCTTGGTTGCCCGTTCTTTCGCTTTTTCTTACCAATTCTTCTTTTGCCTCTGATTAGTGACTAAAACTGTATTTGCTGACTGTCAGGTCACTGCTTTCATTGGCTGTGGTGCATCCATTCAGGGAATCTGTATTACCTCATGACATATGGCACAGTGCACACTTTGAAAGCCAAGAACTGGAAAGTTTCTCTTTTGGCAACGTTTTCCCCAGTCACCTAGGCAATTTCCACATGCAACACTTTCCATCCTCATTGAGCACGGTGTTTAGAGGGTTTGAAATAAAAGACCTCTCAGGTTTTCAGGCCTGGCCAAAAACAGCCATCTCCACCCGATGCCAAGACAACTGATCAGTTCAAATAATTTGATCTGAAGCATTAGTTAATGCAGAGGAATTCAGGTGGCTCAAGTCTCATTATATGGGTAGCCTTAATAACAGATTTATCCCCCAGATTGACGTTTAACCCAGTTATAAAATCAAGTAATGAGACAGTCAGCTTTTGTAACAGCAAAAGCTTCTGCTATTGAAAAGATATGCAACCAGCGATGTTGCTGAGAGGAAGACGAGAATTATCACTGGGAAGGATGGTTCAGTAGCCAGGGCTGCAGAGTGGAATCCAGGCAGTGGGGACCTAAATGGTAGTCACAGATCGCCTCAGAGAGACATGCAGCAACAGGAGACCCAAGTCAATTTTTCAGGGAGTGCTCTGAGCTCTGGTCAAGCCAAGAGAGGCCAGATCACATATTAAACAGACTCTGCTTCACCTGAGAAGGCCATCAGGACAAGTAGCAACCAAGAAGATACAGGAAAGCTTGCTGGACCTCCAAGGATGCTGAAGACACATCTGAAGCCCTCTCGCATGTAAGCCACACACAGCTCTTCCTCTGTATCCCAGATGCTATCTTAGGTGAGACAGAGGAGGAACATTTTTATCCATGAGAGACTGAACTCTGTCTACAGGGACTGTTTAAATTACTGAAGCTCTCAACTAGGTTGGACAAGTTACTTTTTTGTCTTCAAACCATTGGGTGAGGAAGGCCTGGGGGAAGGCCAGCAAAGTTATAGATACAATAAACTAATTGCATCTTCTTTGCACAGCCCCGCTTCAGTGTGGGCTCATTCTGTCATCTTGCTTCAGGAAAAGTAGGACCTGCTCCTTAGCCCACACTGTTCCTACATGTTGGCCTGCCCACAGAACGCTCTGGGCTTTTGCTCCTGCCCAGACCCTCCCTGCTGATGACTGTCTGTCACTGCACTCCATCCACTCCTGAAGACATGGACTCGGATGTCTTCAGGACATGGACTCTGTCCCTCCCTTGCAATTGCCGCAAATGGCTCCCAAATTTGGTGTTTGCTTATCTCTCCACTGTGCATTCTCTTCCCAAATCCTGTCCCTCAGGGAGTTCTGCTCTGTCCTCTTCCACAATTCCAAGGGGCGGCAGGGCCCAATCTCAGACTCAGACTGACCCCAAAGCAATGAAGGAGAATGCAGAAAGAAATCCTTGAGGAGAGTCTCAAAGCTACATGCCAACTCACAAAATGCAGACTTCTTGGGACTTCTTATATAGAAACAGTATACCTAGAATTAAGTCAACAATAGATCTGGAATTAAGGCCAAGAAAAGAAAAATGTCCTATTTCGTTTCATTTTCCTGCTAAGGACAGCGCCCCCTCCTTCACCTCATCCCCAATCTTACTCTCCCTTCCCTGGCATACTTTTCTTCTTTTGTTTGCATGTTTTGTTCCTAAGGACTCGTAATAAAAAAGAACAATAGCTAACACTTACTGAGCACATACTATGTGCCCAGCTCTGTGTTAAGTGCTTGTCATGTGAAACCACATAATATCCTTTGAGGTTAAAACATACTTGGGATTGAAAACTAAGAGGAAACTGTGGTAGGGGATGTGGAAAGGCAGAGGGAAGCTGCTGGGTTGGAATATGAACAAGACACGTACTCTCACAAAATAATGCTGGACTCTCCTCCTTTCTAGCTAATTTCCAGACGTTCCTCTTTCTTTTGCTGCCAAAACCCTCCACATTGTGGCCGACACTCAGTGCCTCTATCTCCTATTCTCTTAACCACTGACTTCCACCTCCACGATTTTACTGAAACTTCTCTCATTAAGGTCACCATGACTTTCTTTGGTTAAATACAATGGCTTTTTTCCTTAGTCTGCATTCTTGCTGACCTCAAGGCAATATTTGGCATTGTTAATTCCCTGCCTTGTAGTCACGCTTCCCTACCTCCCTCTCTCCTGCTTGGTTATTTGCAGGGTCCTCCAAGCGTGCCCGTGAGTGTGGGGTTCCTGCCAGGGTCCCTCTGACAGGCATCCCCTCTCTCCTAGTCTGAACCGGCAGATCTCTGTGTGACTCCCAAATTGACCTCTCCAGACCAGACTGCCCCTAGTCTCCTGGATGCTCTATGATTTTCCCACACCTTCCATGTCCAAAACTAAACGTCTTCTTCCCTCAAGTTAGTTTCTCTTCCAAACACCCCCGTTTCCAAAGTTTGTCTAAAGCAAATGCAAGTCTAAAGCTTTGAAATCATTACCTCCTCCCCCTTTCACTCTATACACCCAGGCCCCCAAACTGCTGCTGCGACTAAACCCTCTCACTTCTGACCCTCCTCTCACCCCACTGCTCTCTCCTAGGTCAGGCCCTGCCCACCTCACACCTGCTTGGTACATTGGCCGTCTAGGTAATCTTAGAGCCTCCATTTCTCCACACCTCAATATTTTCCTAAAACATTTCATTCGAAAGCAGTTTTTGTTAATAAACACCTTTAAAATCTTTGATATAGAGATTCTACTTAGAGAAATCTATCCCAAGGAAATAATCAGAGGTATGTGAGAACAAAGATTCATGTACAAGCATATTCAGTGAGAACAGCTTAAATGGACAAGTGGGAGGGGGCGTTAATAAATACATTATAGTGAGTCCACTAGAAGGGGACATGGTGCAGCCATTAAAAAAAATCGTGCTTCAGAAGGATATTTGATGATATGGGGAAATGTTCATCCCATATTGTTAAATGAAAAGAGCAGACTACAAACAGGAAGGTACACCATGACCCCTATCTCAACCCACTCTCCTCCTTGCTCATTATACCCCAGCAACATTCCTCTTCTTTCAGTTTTATTAAGCTCTTTCCTTCCCCAGGGCATTTGCACATGTCAGGAAAAACTGTGAAAGACTTTGAAATAAGGAGAAAAAAATCCTGGGTGTCCTGACTAGCTTACTAATCCTGGTTATCTCCATCTTTCATTTTATCTGAGCTAGTTTACAGTTCTATAAGCTATAGGTAGCTGAGTAATGCAAATGATAATTTTTCATATGCCAGTGAATTCTGTTCAGGGGAAGGACAGCTGATTTTCCTCCACCCAATTTGACATCTATATATACTTTATTTCAGCATTTTTGATTGATAAGTGTGGTACTTTGAATTCTCATTTGAACCAGTTGTAACATCTTACTGGTTCCCTCACTAATTGTTGAGTTAAATACAATTTTTGGCACATGTTCATTTTACATTTGTATGCAAGTTATGATTTCCCTTTTTAAAAATATGTTCTGTAACACACACCTGCCTGTTATGTTCTTTCTCGCTCCCTTCACCTGTCTAACCCCTGCTCATTCTTCAGGTCCCAGCTTAAGTGTCTCGCCCTCAGAGAGGCCTCCTTCATTTGAGATCAGGTCCTCCATTATTTATTCTCTTATTTATCTGTTCCCTCATAATACTTCTTACAGTTTATAATTATATATTCTGTGTGTTTACGAATGTCTGTGAGTCAAATTACCTGTGGTTTAAATTTCCTTCTTTGCATTTCTCTTTATTTTATAAATTTTCTATAATGAATATGTGCATTTTTACAATTTTTAAATGTTATGTTTAATCACTATTTTCAAAAGGAAAAAAAAAAAAAGAACCACAGTTGTTTACTGTCAATTGCCTCTTGCATCTCCATTGAGTCTCCACCCTCCAGACACTCCTGCCCACTCAGATTGCTCCTTGACATAAACTCCTATTGCAATTATATTCTGTTCCACGCAATTAATTTACTGCAGCATTCAGTAACAGCATAACAAGCACCTAACTGTGTGTGTAGCCCAAGAAGCCATGTGTGTGTGTGTGTGTGTGTGTGTGTGTGTGTGTGGTGAGACCCCAAGAAGGGTAATTTGTGCTTCCAACTCTGGAGGAGTTTATAACCTAATGGGTGATATAGGACATAAAAGAAAAGTTAAATAACAATGTGAGGTATTATTGAACAAAGTGCCATAGCTCTGCCTAAATGTTAAGGCGTGAGCTCACTCAGGGCCAAAATGGTCATGTGTCCTTATATCATGTTCTCCACCTTGCATGTTTGTTAGTCTTGTGAGTTGAACTAGAATGTAACCTCACAGAAGCAAGGACCATGTTTTGGCTTCTTTAAATATGACCCATGGTACCAAACACAGCCCGGACACGTGGCAGAGGCTCATTGATTCACTTATTGTCCATGATGACCGGCTGTGTCAAGTCTTAGCACTTAGCTTACTTGGGAAATGGAAGTTATACCAAAAGTCTCTCCCCATTCAGCAGATGTGTATCTGTGCTTACCACAGAATCGTCCAATTTGTTGTCTGAAGTTATATATTTGTGATTGCTCGATTCCTGCTGAGACTGCTTATGGAGAAGATGGAGAATCGTGCAGAAGGTGATACAAGTGAGAAGCCTGAGCCTGGGCTGGAGGTTTAGTGACCCCCTCCTTCGGGCCTCTTCCCTGTACAGTGAGTGGGGGAGGGCAGCCAGGCAGCACGAGTGTCTCCAGGAAGGCGAGCCTTTGCTTAAACAGAAGCTGGAGGCCAGCCACCTTCACACACCTGGTCGGGGTCTCTACTCTTCCGTCTAGTCACAAGGGTGTCAAGTGTTAGAAAACAACCTGCTTATGACTCTAGTTCAGGAGCATTGAGGTCAGAGCTCCGCCATCATCCTGTTGTTTTACATCATGCGTAACCTGAGTCTTCTCAAGGGCCTCCTTCAGAATGTCCCCACTCTCCATGGTTGAGCCTCTGGTATGGAACACAACCCTGTCCACATCCATGTTTGAAGTATAATGTGTCACAAAATAAATGGACCAGAGGAATTTTGATTGGAGAGGGGGTTATTTTTTAATCATAGTGTTCTATAGGTTGCAAACTCTGCTTCCTCCAGGTAGGCTTAGAAAATGGCCAAAAGATATGTTTCTTATCCTTCTGACCTCAAACTAGGTTGCCACCTCCTACACTCTTTTTTTTTTTTTTTTAAAGAAAACAAAAGCTCCCTGTCTGTACAATCTGACCTTCCTTGTGAAATGAGACGCCAAGAGCCTGGTGTCTCTCCGTGTCTTTTTCTCTCTTAGTTTTGGGAGGCATCCCTCTCCTTTAAGACTGACATCAAAGAAGTCACTGTGTCATCCCCCAAATTCTCTGAGATGCTATTTTCAGGAAAGACTGTAGGCAGGATGGACCAGGCTCTAAACCAGTGTGGCAGTGATTCCTGTTCGGGAGGGGCCCCTCTGGGTCAGGAAACTGGGCCACGAAGCCATAGATGCTGGGTGGTGGCTGAGAAGGGCAGCCAGGGCCCCCAGAAGTGAACTCGGAGGCACCGTTGGCATCTCAGTGCCCTGCGTGAGAGACAACATTGTGGGTTGTCTCTCTCCGAATGCGAAAGTCTAGGGTACAGCAAGAGCGACCAGATGTGGGACGCGAATGCCAGGGCAATTGTACTCTCCACTCACAGTGCAGCCTTTCATCCGCGTCCAGGAAAGGAGAAAAAATTGTCATGTAAGTTCTGCAACTTGGCTGTGATGATTTCCATGCGCGCTTGTGGGCCGCATTGTTCTGCCTCTCCGGGCAGATCTTTGGCTGTCGGAGGGGCTTGGCACTCACTCCCCTGGCTGGCTCCCTGCAGCTCTGCTCCGGGGCCTCTGTGCCCAGGCCTGATTAATGTAGCCCAACTTTCCCCCAAGATGCCTAGGGGGGATTGAACAGCCTTATTGACTGATCACTTTTATTTCTCTTTTGCTGTTGACTTCCTGTTTACTGCTCCTTCCAGCGTATACGAAGCCATTTGCAGCCATATGATGTTTTAAGATTCTCTTCATTCAAGGAGAGCCAAGAGACAAAACTGCAGTCTGCCCAGGAAAACAAAAGAAGCAATGGCTCCAGCGAGCTCAGGCTCTGTGGATCATCTGATCCCCCCGGTGCGGGGGAGGCTGCCCACCACTTTGCCCTGCGATGTGATGATTGCCAGTTATTAAGCCTGTCTGGTGGAGGAAAAAGCCAAATGAGGAACAATAATAAAAGTGAGATAAATGACTCCCAGGGACTAAGAACTCAGACAAA
Source organism: Hipposideros armiger (assembly GCF_001890085.2). NCBI lineage: Eukaryota > Metazoa > Chordata > Mammalia > Chiroptera > Hipposideridae > Hipposideros > Hipposideros armiger. Next base: position 503,674 of record NW_017732040.1, on the reverse strand, counting down.
AAAAAAAAAATCCCTGCACTCCTTTTAGAGTCATAGCCAGGAGGATAAACACCATTTAATTTGCAAATGATTGCCATTTGGAGATGTTAAAAAATAAATGTCACTAGAAGGAAAGTTTACATGGAAATTGTGAGAGCCTGTGTTGAGAGCATTTGTGAATTCCTCCTCAGCAGTCTCCTGAAGCACAATTTACAACTAGACTCCATGACGTCTATTCCATGGGCAGTCTGCTTTTTGTTTTTTACAACAATGAGGTAATGGTTCTCAAACCAGGGTGATAGGGTGGTTTCACCCCTCCCTTCTGGGGACATTTGGCTACATCTGTAGACATTTTGGTTGTCACAGCTGTGTGTGTGTGCATGTGTGAGTGTGCTGGCAGGGGAGTGGGTAGTGAGTGCTATTGGCAACTAGTGTGTAGAGGCCAGGGATGCTGTTAAACATCCTAAAATGCACAAGACAGCCTCTCCACAACAAAAAATTTTCCAGCCCCAAATGTTGATTGTGTGAAGATTGAGAAACACCGGTAACATTAGGTATCTGAAAGCAGAAAAGAACAGAGATGTATTGGCTTTAAATTGCAATTTTCTACTTGGAAAAATATGTGGTAAAGGCAGGGGGTTCCCAGCTTTTTGGAAACACACCGAGCTAATAAGATCTATGAAACTAGTATTACAGTCTTTGTGTGATCAGAATGTCTTGAGGGTCTCCTAAAATCTAGGTGAAGATGTGGGCACCCGTCACCCCCTTCTAGTACCAGTCAGATGTCCACGTGTGTGCAGCCACTGCCCTCTAGGGGAAGAAATGCATGAGGCTGCTTGCCGTGGGTGTATGTTTCACAGCAGCTCAAGGCCCCTTCTTCACTCCAGCGGTATGAATGAGGCAAAGAACCCTAATTTTATGGATAGCAGACTAGTTTCAAGTTCCAGCTCTACCACTTGCTTACAATGACAAACCTCCTAACCTTTCTTAGCCCCAGTCAAGCCTTTGTAGTTCACAGGTTGTGGGCATGGATGGGCAGGCACTGTGTAAGGGTAGAAGCATCACAAAAATAAATGTACGTTGCTATAGTACCTCTAGAAGTATAAGATTGGAGATGTTCGATTATTAATAAATAGTTATTGAGGCCTATCACGTGCCACACTCTCTTGTAAGGGCTGAGTATATAAAGTAAACATGACAAAACTAATGGTGGTGGTGGTGGTGGGGAAGATAATAAACAATCATCAAATAAGATAATGATGTAATTCCAGAGAATGTTAATTGCTATGAAGAAAACAATAGGACAATGGATAAAGAATGACTGGGGTGGGTAGGTGAGCACCCCTTCAGTTAATCAGGATGGTCAGGGAAGGCCTTTCTATGTCTGTGAGACAGAGAAGGAAGTGACCTTATAAATACAACTACCCTTGGATTAAGGCATAGGGGCCCCTGCCCTGGGCCCTCTGTGAGAAGACCCTGAGCATCCTCATTACTTAACATTGTTTGGGCTCCAGAGAAGTGCTTTTCTACCTCTGCATCCAGATGCAAACTAGTATGGAGAGGATGAGCGTGGTGGACGTGCTTCGGTAAGAAAAAGGATGAATTAATTTGTTAAGTCCTTCTTTTCAGATAGCATCAATGCATAAAGAATTGTTTCTCAGAGTTCTGAGCATCCATTTCTTTTGTTCTTCTTTATGTTTGGAGATGCTCATGGATTAGAGCAGTATTTGCAGCATTGGCACATGGTACGTGAGGAACATTTGCACTGTTAAATAATTCATATTTCTCTTAAATCTGTATGCATGTTGATCTAGATATAAGATGCTTGAAGAATACCAATTCCTTACCTTGACAACCACGTGGACATTGAATACTAATATTGAGAATCATCTTTTACATAAAAATATTAAATATAATTTAGCTAAGTTTTCCAAAAAAGTTCTTCAGTTTTATTTAAATAATTCTAAGTTAAAATTTTCGTATCCATTGATTATAATATACATTCACTTAATTTTAAATAATTTTTTTTTAATTGGGGAACAATGTGTTTTTCCAGGACTCATCAGCTCCAAGTCAAGTAGTTGTTTCAATGTAGTTGTGGAGGGCGCAGTTCAGTGGCCCATGTGGGGATCGAACCAGCAACTTTGGTGTTATGAGCACTGCGCTCTAACCACCTGAGCTAACCAGCCGCCCCTAATTTTAAATAATTTTGATTGAGAAAAATAACTTTTTTGAAAGTATACATAAAAACATTTCATTTTTTATTTTTTTATATTTACTTTCAGTTATATTTTAATGGTAATATACTTAAATTTTGTATTCTGAGGACAATAACATTTTAAAAATCTTTTATATCATTCATCTCAATAGAACACAATTATTTGAAAATGATTATTTTTGTGATTTCACTTAAATAAAAACCAAAAATAAATTTTTGTGAAATAAACATATAAGTTATGAATAATGAATGTCTGTTACTCATTTAAATATCACCAACCAACCAACAGAACACTCAAATATGCACAATAATAATTTAAATTCAATTGTCCTTTATATTTTGCTAACTTAAAGTCATAAAAACCATACATTTACCCATATTTTTCAATTTTGTTATTATGAAGGCATTTGTCATGGTAAGAGCATAGAACATGTCTTATGGAACAGCTGTCAGTGGTATGTGGACCTCCATTTGTACTCTGTTCCTCAGCCCCGCTAATGTCAGGGGTGGGCCTGTGTATGGTGATCTGGGGGGTGGGGTGGGGAAGAAATAAGAGGTTCAAAGACCCTGAAACAACCAAATGTTTGGCATGTTGGAGAAACAGAAAGGCCAGCGTGGCTGCAGCCTGGAAGGTGAAGTTGGAGAGGTGGGCAGGGGCCTTGTGACAATGGAAGCATTTTGGAGCTTCCTGTACTAGCAATGGGAAGCCATTGGACTGTGTTAGCTGAAGATGGTTCTGGCTGCCATATGGAGAATGACGTCTAGGGGAACAAGAATAGAGACAAGGGCCCAATTAGAAGGCTGTTGCATTAGTTCTGGCTAGATGACAGTGATTTTAACTCGGGTTTTAGCAGTGAAGATGATGGGAAGTGGTCAGACTGGGGGTATGTTTGAAGGAAACTATGACAGGATTCACTGATGGATTGAGTGTTAGAGGTGGGGAAAACAGAGAACGGTTTCTAGGTCTTTGGTTTGAGCAACTGTGTGTGGTGGAAGGAAGCCTAGAGAGCAGAATGGGGAAGTGGCGTATGCCTTGTATTGGGAACAGAAGTTCTGCTTTTGTAGAAGTGCTTGCATTGCAGATAATGGCTAGAGGAGAAACTAACAAGGTAGGAGAAATGTCTTCTTACTTACCTTCTGACTTTCCTATCGGCAGCTTGCAGGTGTCACTGGGCCTCACTACCCAGGTGCCCTTCAGAGCCTGTCCCATTCTCGTTGTCCATCAGCTATCCCTCAAGATTTTGACAGGACAACTGAGATATTATTAACTACTAAACTCCTTTCTAGCCTTGACATTCTATGATTTTAAGGTAAAAAGGTGGGACCCAGAAGTGTTTGAATTTTAGAAGAAGACTTCCTGAAGACAGAAGAAGAATTAATCTATAAAGGTAAACATATTTGTGTGACAGTCTTCCACTTGGCCACCACCTATACTCTCAGCGTCCTTATCCACGATCCTGTCTCCATACACGTGTTGGTGCAATTCACAATTCTATTTTTAGAACTAGCAATTTCCGTTAGATGTCATCATGCAGTCTATGAATCCACAGCTCGATGCCCTCGAAATAAAGCCACAGAATATTAGAACTTTAGGGAGCAGCTGCTCTGACTCTGTTGCCCTGATAAGGGAAGAGGAGGCTAAGCTGCTACATGATGGTCGATGATATGATCACACAGTCACACAGTGGGCTGGTGATGGATGTGGGTCCCGAGCCCAGGCTTTGGGACTTCCTGTCCAGTATGCTTCCCACAAGCATCCCCCAGGGATGAAGCAATCGGTCGTGCTAGGTGAGGACCTGACACCAAAATAGGTCTCAGGTTTCTTCTTGCAGTGCCTGCAGATTCATGTCATTTTCTGCTCTGTAGAACTTTAGCATACCTCCCAAGAGCTCACAGCTCTTTCATAAATACAGTAACATGGATCTCGACTGCCATTCCTTCAATCCATCAACACTGAGTGGCAAGCCCAGTGGTACTCAGGATACAAAGAACAGGGCGTGCCCTCGAGGTCCTGCCAGTGTATGTGTGTGGTGGGTGCGGTGGGGGTGGGGAGACACTAACCTTGATGATTCCGGTGCAGTGTGTGCAGTGCTGTGGTGGCAGGGTGCACAGGGTCCGTTGGGATGACCCAGGGCTGACAGGAAAGGAAGAGCAGGTAAAGCACCTGGAGCAATTGAGCCCTGGGCTGTGCTGAGGGACTACCAGGAATTAAACAGAAGAGAAGGAAGGAATGGTGAAGTCGTTTTCAGGAAAAAAGAACAGCATGTGCAAGGCAAAGAAGGAAGGCAGAATCCGGCATGTTTGAAGAATTGCAAACACTTGATGTCAGTGGAGCATAGAGTGGGAGTGAGTGAGAAGCGAAAGACAGGGTGTGAAATGGGCAGAGCTAGGTCTTGTTATCCCTGTTACACTGGTGGTGAACCTATAATAGACATCAAATTGGCAGTCAAGTGAGATTCCCCAGGACTTTCTGCTATTTACTCCAGTTTCAAGCAATGCTTACGGGTGAGCTGCATTTGAAGCACACCTTCTGCCCTCTGACTCCATCAGCCATCCTTACTCCAGGGTAGAAGACGCTTAACCAGGTGGAATCTTGAGTGAGAATCAAAGATGGTATTAAAAGTTTACGGATGGGTGGAAGAGGCAACCACAGTGTGGCCAAGCCTAGGAACATGATCTTCCTTTTCTCTTTCCACAGCATCTGGCGCAGTCACCTCCTTCTGTATCTTACTTTTTCCCTCACCCAGAGACCCTCTGGCTTCCCAATGCGTGGAGTCCAACCAAGACAATCCCTGAGTTTATCCCTAAGGACAGCACAGGCTCAGCAGAAGACTATTAATCACAAAGTCTCTGGCACATAGTAGGTACTTAATATATCTTTGTTGTGTGAATGGATATGAATGCATCAAGATGGAGTCTTTGCCTTTTCTCCCCGCTGGCTTTCTCTTGTTTTCCAGAACCCAAATCTGATGGTTCGGGGGTGGGTGGGTGTGTGGGGGGTGGTGGAGCCAAACGTGTGCTAGGTGCTTTGAACTAGTCATCTTCCATCCTCACCACAGCTGGCACTGCATGTCCACAATCTCTTATCCCAGAGCCAGGTGTGCTTCAGATTTTGGAAAGGTGATACTGCAAAATATATGTTTTATTATATAAAACCCCTCATGGGCCAGGGAGCACCTTGCAATGAAACACGAAAACTTTTGTTGCAGTGAAATGTAAGAATATTCACACCAAGTAGGAAACCTTAGGCCATGCCAGGTCTTGCTGCTGAATGAGTTATGAAATGCTTCTGGTTTTCAGAGTGTGGGAGTTTGGAAATGGTAGATAGGAGACAATGGATCTATGAAATCCTCCCTTTTTGGAGGAGTCAACTAAGAGATGAAGTAATGTGCCCAAGGTCACTCCACTAAGGCAAAGAGTCCGGATTACGACACAACTCATCCAACTCCAAAGCCCATGCTCTTTCTACTGTGGAATTCTGGGTTGCTTGTCTTGTCTGCTGCCCAGTACAAAAAGGAGTAAATGGCAGCTGTTTCTGGTGCGCAGCTGCCAGGACTGATATGTAAGACCAAGTTTGGAAAGAGTTTCTGGCTGGAACAGCAATGCCTCCATCTACTGGACAAAAGCAGGAATGACACCTGACCCATTCAGAGAAATGAAGTGTGTCCAGGTAACGGATTCTCAAGAAGGGTGGCTGAATTGTCTCCCCTTCTGTAACTGTGCAAATCATATTTCAGGAGCCAGAAAGCTGCTTCTAAATTACTCTTACATAATCTATCCTTAAAATAATAACAACAACAATGAGAAGAAACCTTTTTCGCCCAATTGCCAGACATTCTCGAGTGAAAGTGCCAAGTTTCACCATCCTCAGTACCTCTACAACGTCTCTTCGAAAACATGACACTGTTATTTCAAAATTTTCAGTGGTTCCCATCCATTGACTCCAAGGACCTCCTTGCAACCACTCTTGCTGCTCCAGCCATTCCCCACATCATGCACTTTTGCCCTCACTGGGCCCTTATTGTACCTGTATTTTCTGCTATAGCACCTGCCTACTACAATACATTTGTTGCTTTGCTTGCTTCCTCGGCTAGACTCCTAGCTCCTGCACCTTTTAGGTCATCTGGAATATAGAATGGGTTTTCATCATTTCTGAGAGATGAAAAATTAGAGTGAATTTATTTCATTAGCTTAAGACAATCAAAAGTACGATCATTAATTAAAAGCACATACAGTAACCATTGTCAGACTCCCAAATCTCAGTGGAATTACATTTTTTAAATCCTTTGAATGTGAACTTTGGTAGAAGGCAGGATGGAGAGAGCTTGGGGATATTTGTTTCCCTAAAGAAGGAAGATTGTCAAAGAATCAGTCTACAGAATGATTTGTTCATGTAAGAAATTATTCTTTCCTTGAATCCCCCATATCATCTTCTCTTTTCTCAGACAGTGTCTTGAATTCCTCAAAGTAAAACCTCAAAGTGAACTGGACAAAGAAGCAAGAAACTGTACCTGGAATATGGCACTTTAGAAGTTGGAGTGGGTTACAAAATAAACAGATATTGCTATTGTTTTTTAAGTTATTTGTATTGTTTTTGCAAAAGCTTTACTTAGATATAATTTACATACCATTTAGAGTATATAGTTTGGTGGTTTTTAGTATATTCACAAAATTGTGCAACCATTGCCACCATCAATTCTAGAACATTTTCAGCAGAAAGAAAACCCCATACCCTTTAACTATCAATCCCCAAGCTTCCGCTCCTGGTATACCACCAGCCCAGCCCCTGGCAACCTACTTTCTGTCTCCATGGATTTGCCCATTCTAGACATTTCATATAAACGAAATTATAAAATATGCGGTGTTTTGTGACTGGCTTCTTTCACTTAGCCTAATGCACTCAAGAATCACCCATGTTGTGGCATGTATCCATACTTCACTTCTTCATATGGCTGAGAAATATTCTATTGTACGGCTATATCACATTTTGCTTACTTTTTCATCAGTTGATGGATAGTTGGGTTGTTTCCACAGAAGCTATTATGCATACAGCTACTATGGACATTTATGTATAGTTTTTTTGTGTGGACATATGTTTTCAGTTTTCTTGGGTATATACCTAGGGATGGAATTGCTGCATCAAATGATACAGGTATGTTTATTTCCTCTCCCTACTAGATTAAAAACATCCCCAGGGCACTGTTTGAGGCATTCATCTTTCGTCTTGGCGCTATGTACATAGATGTCCAGTAAATGTTCATTGACTGGAATACATGAATAGACGATATTTGCAATTCTAACATGAAACATGGTAAAGAGTTGGGGGATTAGACAGGCAGCATGAATAAAATTAATCTTTTTTAAAAAACTCAAGTCATGAACAGTTTTAACACTGACAGGTATAATTGCAAAATATATCTCTCAGAACATCAGCTCTCATTTTGTATAATGAGAGCAACAATATCTTACAGAGTTGTTCTATTAAAACTGTTTTCGTGTGAGGAGGCCTCCAACAGACCTGGCACATACAGTCAGTACTCAATGAATGCTTTGTAGGCAGTTAAATTCAGTATGGTCCCTCATCCACAAACTTGTCCAAGCTTTGGCCTTCTGTGAAATATTGTCTAGCTTTGACCTTGAAAAGACTGGCTTTTCATCTCACCTACTGCCCTGTCTTTTGCTGCCCAATGTGAGATCGTTATGCCTGTGTCTACATTCATGATATCGAAGCAACTAGTTTATCTAGTAAAAAGAGCTGATTAATCTCGTGAATCTTGCTTTCAAGGTAAGAATTAGAAGTGCCACCTCGCCAGTTCTGCCTGGCAACATCCCCACATCCCTATGGTGAGCTGTGCCCACTGGAGCTGCACGCTCTTGAAGTCTGTGATTTTTGCCCTCATTGAGGGCACAATCAATTTTTTAGAAACGTGTGTTATCTATTGTTTATATATCAAATAGACTCATTATTTCTTCCTCTTTTTAGAGTGTAACTCTTGATTATTTGGGGACAAAAGCCAAGTGAGGGAGTTCTATGTTTATTTTACTATTATGTTTAAATATGTTTTTAAAATAGGCACCTAGTTAAATACTTTTAATGATGGGTTAAATTTTGTGTATTGGGATTATTTCCACACACACTAAAATGAGTTTGAAATGTTAGACTCTCTAAATTTCAGAATATAAATGCATTTCAATTACTTTTAAGTTCAGGTACTCAAGCTAGAATGAAAAAACATCACTTAGGTTAGTCCTGCTTCACTGACTAAATAAAAATAATATGTAATCAGTACATCAAATTAACAATCTAAAAATCACTAGCCCCAGTCTATTATGTATACCGTGTAATTTTTTAAATGAAAGATACTTCTAAAACATTTGAAACTTTCTAATCTGACTAATGGGCAAACTTTTTTTTTCTTATAATCTTGTTTACACTATTTATTACCCACTTTCTTTTAATACATAGAACATAGGAGATATTGTCATTTCCTGTTTGTGAACAAATCTCTAATTAGCACTGTGAGAACTACCAGGTTTTATTGCAGGGGTCAACAAGTACCTTAAAGGTTCCCAATTTCTGATGCCATTTGACAATTCGCAGATATGCCACCCTCCAGGCAATAACCAACAGTGAATATTAGGATGGCTTCTCACCCTCATGTACCTGCACCCCAATGCTTCCAAGAATTATAATCAGGAATCTTCCAGCCCCACTCCTGGGGGACTGAAGAGGCAGAGTTTGTAACTTGGAACTGGATCCCATTTGGGAAAGGTAGCCAATTCCTGTGTTAACATCATAGAAAGACCTCGAACTAAGAGAAGGCCTTGAAGACTATCATTACCCCTCCTGCCACACACCACACACTGGACCGAGGCCCAGACGAGCACGTGCAGAAGGCTGACCTGGTCAGGAACCTGTGAGCCCATAGTTTAAGGGTGTTTTCACTGCAGTCTTTTACCAGTTATTATTGTTATTTTTCAATTAGAAGGGGGGAAAATAGCAAGAAGGATGTGGGTGTGTATATTTCTTGGAATCCAGAGGTTTGGGGGGAAAAGGGGGAGAAATCCATGAAAAAAATGTCCCCAGTACAAAAGTTGGCAAAACAAATAGTTCTCTTTAAAAAAAAAAAAAACATGAACTGTGTAACAAGAGAAATATTTTCTCTCACAAGGAGAAAGTGTTCTTGAGCCAAGTTTAAACAGAGGAAAAATTTTCCAGCATGTCAGGAACGGAGCTGACGTTCCATGAAGAAGAAGAAGGAAAAAAAAAGTGCTGGAGGAAATAGTAAGGGGGAACAGGCACCAGAATTCAGACGGAGCTTTAAATTCCAGACAGGCCGCAGTTGTGAGCACTCGAGAAGGTCCCCCATTGAAGGCAGACTCTAGTCCGTTTCTCTCTTGAGGTCCCAGCCCCAGTGGACATTTCCTGTTCCGCCTCTGGAGATTCAAGCCCCAAATTACAAAACATCCTTTCCCTGTAACCAAGTGCTTGGTTCGGAGACTATCCCCTGCCCACGTCAACGATCTCAGGCCTGCCCTCCCCTTCCTTCCGCGGAACCCCTCCCTGACCAGCGGAGCTTGGCTTCCCAAGGAGAGATGATGGATCTGCAGTAGCAGGTGGTGCCAAAGCCAGAGGGAAACGACCCCTGGAACCACGGCTGAAGAGGTAGGAACCCAGGGTACTGGGCATTCTTGCTACCGTTTCACATTTATTGAGCAAAATGAGGTGCTTGTCCTTTAAACCTTCTGCTGAGGGCATTTTCGCTGATGGGTGTGTGTCGTGGGTGGATGGACTCAGAGGCTAAGGTCAGGCATTTCTTTTCCCACTCTCTTTCCAAATTTAATTTGACTTCCTGGGTCCTTGGAAGCACACGTTTTGTTTGAGTTCCGGTGTGGAAAGTGTTATGGCAGAATTCTGGGAATTCCCTAATTCTCTTTGTTTCTTTTTCTTTTCTTTTCTGTTTTTGGAGTCCCTGGCATGTCAAGGAGCATTCATAAATACCTTCAGCTTTGAATAGATTCACAGAGAAATGACTGAAGTGGAAGGGCTAGGAAAAGGCATTTTTGCCACTATGAACTGGGGTCCAGCTGTTTCCCAGGACCTGATGCTCTCTCCTTCCCTCTCTCCCACCCACCATCATGTATGGGGACACATGCTTTGAGCTGTCCCTCCAGGCATGGAGATGTGGCACCTTGAGACACATTTGTACATTTATGGGCAGAGCCCCACTGTGTGAGGCTTAGCTGCCTGTGGCAGAGCTAACTGGTCTACCCAGAAAGCTGCATGTGGCCCTTGGCTTCCGTAGGGACGTGCTCTCAGCAGTCCTTGCTGGAAGGCTGGCTTTGGCAACACATGTGCTGACATTAGACTGACTCAGATAACTCAGCATGGCTTCTGCACAAGGAGTACTTGAAAATGTATGAAGCAGTCATTAATGAAGTATTTCAAATGCCTTTTCTCTGTACTGCTATGGCTTTGACTTCTCTGAACCACACATTTTGCTCCTTAGCCATGTGCTGCTGTGCACTGTTTTCTAACAGGCTAAATACGAGTAGAAGAATGAATTGAACAAAACTAGTCATAACCTATTAGTTGGTGATCCCAAGACAGCCACTAACTCTTGTTGAGCACTTGATGTATGCCAACCACCATTTCAAGGGTGGTGGGTATCATCATCATCATCACCCCAATTTTACAGATGAGGAGATTAAGGCTGGAGACACAACTAGTAAGTGGTAGAGGAAGGATTCGAACTGAGGTAGCCTCAGTCTGGAGTCCATGCTGCCATGCTCTGATACCAGGAAGATTGGGGTTTGAATCTTGGTTCAAGCATTGTCTAGCTGGGTGACTTTGGACAAGTTAAACGTCCTCAACCTCAGTTTCCTTATCTGTGAAATGGGATAGTAATAACCCACCCTCACAAATGGGGTTATGAAAGGTAAATTAATTTTAAAAGATTATTTTACTGAAGCAAGTGAACAATAAAAGCATGTTCTTCCCATTCCTGAGAGTGTACAGTGTGACCATGGAGGGATCCCTGTAGAAGGCAGCAACAATGTCTTGTTAGGTTTGTACCTTCCACCAGGGACATTGGAGCTCCCTTGCCAGCTAGTGCAAGACTGTAGCTGCTAGTTCACTAGACCCTAAGCTCCCTAATGCAGGGTTCGTGTCTTATATACACTTGTTTCTCTTAGAAAAATGTTTCTTAAGGACACCCTTGCCCTTCGGAAGGGGTGCAGGGTCCCTTTTGGGGAGGAGTTCATCTCCTGCCCTGGGGAGCCCCCTTGGAGGCGTGTGCCAGCCAGGCTCAGGAGGTGAGCTCTTCCATCTCAGTCATCCCGCCCTCACATGCAGGGATAGACAAGGGGCAGAACCCCAGGGAGCTTAGATTACAACCTGGCCTCTCTCTGAGTCTTTTCTGAGTGTGCCCTTCTCACTTCTGCTCACAGTTATGGACTGCATGATCAATAATCATAATAGCTATTATTGATCTTCTTAAATGATAACAGCTTACTTATTGAGCCAGTCATTGTGCTGAGCACATTACACAGATTAGCTCATGTACTGCTCACAAAAGCCCTGTAAGGCAACCTTTAGCATGATCCCCACTCTGCTAATGAAGACTCTAAAGGTAGAGACATTAAGCGACTTGCTCAAGGCCACCCAGCCAGTAAGTAGTGTAAGTGGGATTGGATCTCCAACCCCTGAGTCCAAGCACACCACCTTGAATATTTTTGCAGCTCTGTTTCACAGAGGTAAGAGGGATATTGTGTGAGTACAGTTCTTTCATATTTTTGGCAAAGGATGCCCCCGAGAATAGGCTGGGAGGAACAGAGTGACAGGGCCAGGACAGAATGTTCCATGAAAGGAAGGGTGCTTTTGTGAAAAAGTGGAGTCAGGATTCTTGTCCAAGCTATATCTCTGATAAACTTGACCTCTTCTCTGAGAGGTCATAGGGTTTAATGGGAAAGAGCCAGCTGTGTAGCCAGACTCCCTGGGTTCAAATCCCAGTTCTGCCACACGTATCAGCTAGATCACCTTAGGAAAATTATCAAAATAATGATATCCTATGTAGAGAGATGAAAATAACAGCACCTATTTCACAAAGATATTATGAGGATAAAATGACTGTCCACATAAAGTATTTAGAACTGTGTCTGGCACATAGTGAGAACTCAATAAATATGTTATTATGTGTAAAAAAAAAAAAAGGTTGCTGGATTAACCTTAGGTAAGATAGTTGGGTGGCAGTCCAGAAATAAGAAGTAACTAGTGTTTGAGACTGTAAAATGGGCACAAACAATTTCAACTGTGAGCTGGGGAGGGGAGAGTTTCAGCCTGGAAGGACCCAGTGTCTCTGAGAGACAATTTGGGACCTATAGAAAAGAGCTTAGATGTTCTCCCAGGGATTAAAGAGGCAGAACTACAACAGCAAGTCTTTAGGGTTAGCCTTGCCAAATTGGAGCTTTTGATTAAATGAATTACAATGTATTTATCTTTGCAGTTACAGAAATTAGTCCCAACAGTTAGACCTATTGTTATTTCAAAAAAATTTGCTTGTTCATTTCAATGACTAAATGATATTGGCTTAACCACTTGTATTTTTGGAGGATGACTTTAAGATTTCAAGCGGAGATATAACATTGAAGAGCTAAATATAGCCGATTTAAAAAAAAAACAGTAAGGAGATCATGACTTACAAAAGAATTGTGTGGCTTTTTTTTTTTTTTTTTAAGATTTTGTTGGGGAATTGGGGAAGGGGAACAGCCAAGTTGTTGTCCTTCAATCTTAGTTGTGGAGGGAGCAGCTAGCTCAGCTCCAACTCCAGTCGCCATCTGGCTGCCCTTTGGCAGCTCACAGCCGCTCAGCTCAAGGTGCTGTGTTCAATTTTAGTCCACAATCCCATGCAGTAGTCCAACCTGCAACCTTGTTGTTAGGAGCATGTGCTCTCACCAGCTGAGCAATCCTGCCACCTGTTGGCAACTCAGCGGCAGCTCAGCTTGGGCGCAGCCCACTGGCCCATGTGGCAATCAAACTGGTGACCCTGTTGCTCAGAGCTGGAGCTCTTAACCAACTTAGCCACTCGGCCGGCCCTTGTGTGGCATTTTTAAAGAACAAACTTGTGAGCACAGCCTAAGTCTAGATTAAATTTGAAATGATTTTGGAAGTAGTGTGCATCATCAGTTGGCCAACCTTTACTGGAAGTAAAAGTGGGCAAGAAATAAATAAATGGCTGTCATTTACTGAGCACTTACTATGAGCCAGGCCTTGTGCTAAGTGCTTCATATGCATGTGTTTAATACTCATAATCACCTATCAGCTGAGTACTATTATAATATTATCCAGTTTACAAACGAGGATAGCAAGGTTTAGAGAAGGAAATAATATGCACAAAAACACACAGCTGCTAAGTGCTAGGGTTGGGATTCTAATTCAGGACTGTCTGATTCGGGTATGCGTACTTAAACCTTACATTATGGTTCATTAAACCATCCCTGATTTAAGCCATCTCTATTTGTTTGAAGAGTACTGTACAGCTGACCCTTGAACAACACAGGTTTTAACTGTGCAGGTCCACTCATATGCAGGTTTTTTTCAATAAATACTGTAAATGTACAAGTATTTTCTCTTCCTTATAATTTTTAAATAACACTTTAGCTTAACTTATAGTAAGAATACAGTATATAATACAATCACATACAAAACATGTGTTTATCCACTTTATGTTACCAGTAAGGCTTCCGATCAGCAGTAGGCTATTAGTAGTTAAGTTTTGGGGGAGTCAAAACTTATACATAGATTTTCAACTGTGCAGGGGTTTGGTGCCCCTAACCTTCGCGTTTTTCAAGGGTCAGCTATATTTGGAAGTGGATGGAGGGAGTAGTAACTCTCACAGCATGAGGTCTGAGCACAACACTCTTAGACATTTGGGAGACCAGGGGTCAGAAGGTGCAAAGGGCACGTGACAGGGGAGGCAGAGGCACGGTGCAATTGCGTCTAAGCAAGCAAAGTGCGCCAGGCAAGGCCAGCCATGGGTAAACCTGTGGAGCTGGTTGTCTTCTTAATCTTTTTTCAGGACCCCCTGTCTCCAGAATTCCTCTTTCCTTTTCTGAAGGGATCTCTGTCACTCTGACAACACAGAGAAGGTCCCAGCTGTGGCCTCCCACTGAGCCCAGCTCTGCCCCTAATACTCTCAGTATCCCACGTATCTAAAATTAACCTACCTATTTGTTGTCCATCAAAACCCCCTTTGACCAGTGCCTGACTTTTAGCAAACCACTGGACAGTGATTAATAAATGAATTGATACGCAGGTACAGCTCTAGTGGAAGAGTTTTAGACTTCACTGTGGCAGTGAACAAAGGAAGCATTTTGGAATAGAGAGACTCCCTAGGCACCCCTTAAGCACACTCCACAGGTTGTTAACTGCTTCAAAGCTGGAAAGGCAAACACCTTTCTGAGGATCTGAAGTCCAGATTGCAACCTTTTAATGTGTTACATGATAGAGAAACTGCTTATCTGAATTCTCAAAACATTTAGAGCACAGACTCAGCCAGGACAGTTCTAGGCAACAGTGTGAAGTACTCGTATATGATGTCCTTCCTCAGTGCCCAGAACACTCTGTCCTTTTCTTAGTCCTAGGGCCCCTTTTTCTACCCACCTTCTCAACCTCTCGCATCCAGACTCCCCTTCCTTCCACATCTCTAGCAAGGCCTTTAGGCCCTTAATTCACTGAACAATCTTAAAGCAGTAATTTCCCAAGTATGGGTATGTTTACAATAATGATTTTGTTTGTTTGTTTGTTTGGGGTTTTTTTTTTTTGGTTTGGTTTCTTTTTTCTGTTTTTGCTGGAAACTAGATAACAATCGAATTTAGGAATCAAATAGCAGTTTGGGAAGGGTTTTCAAAGGTTTTTGTGATATACCGTATTTTGCTGTGTATAACGTGCACCCACATTTTTGGCCCAAACTTTTCAGGGAAGAAATCCTTCATTTTAATTTTTTAATTCAAATTTTTATTTGTTTACATTTAGGTACTTTTTTTTCCATTTTATTTATTTATTTATTTATTTATTTATTTATTTATTTATTTATTTATTTAGGAGGGCACAGGTCACAGTAGCCCATGTGGGGATTGAACCAGAAACTTTGGTGTTATCAGCACCATGCTCTAACCAACCAAGTTAACTGGCCACCCCTTGTTTTTTTGTATTATAAAGGAATTTTAGCATTTATTTTTTAACATATTATGGCACAAGAAATTTTATGTAACAAATAATTATAAAACACAAAAACAGATACAAGGTACAAGAAATTTTATGTACTGGAACAAATTTACGATATTTATGCATCATAGAAGACCAAGAACTCTTTGTTGTTGCAAGTTCATCCTGAGTTCAACAAAACTGATTATTGTATTCCAGGGTATTGTTTTGCATATGGATATCGTTATTGATTTCTAGAGTTACACTTTCAACTCATAAGCATAAATAAAAGAATTAAAAACATTTATATAGATACGGAATTAGTACTACCTGTGTACAATGCGCATCCTTATTTTTCCCTCACAAATTTGGGCAAAAAAGTGCACATTATACACAGCAAAATACGGTAGGTCCTTCTTAGATGCCTGCCTTCCTCTCCCCCACCCCCATCACACACACTATAAATCAGTACCCATGTGGGGCCCATCAGTAATTATGGAAGGTCCTAGTTTAACGACTAAGGATGGAGTTAGGAAGAGGGAGGAAATCTGTTGTATATTGCAGGCCACCCAAGATATATGGGGGCATGAAGACAAGGGGTTTTACTCCTTTTGCACTTTCAGCCATGGAGGGGTAATAGGGTTATTCTCTTCCTTAGCCTGACCTTCTACTTTTAAAAAGAGGTTTCAAGAAACAGAAGCAGATAGTAGTTGAAAAACTAGACACGATACAGGACAAAATGTCCCAAGGCAGCAGGGGAAGGCTTGTATGTTCATTGTTCAACATGGGGTTCTCCTGGACTCTTGGAACTTTCTGTAGTTTGACTTTCTGGCTAATTATTACCATCTGTGTGGTTGCTGGCAGCAGACCCTTTGCAGGGCCTACCAATTGAGTTGCTGGGCCTGCCTGAGGGCTGCACCAGCTGCTGTCAGCTGCTGAGGCCCCTTCGAGTTTTCTTCAGAAACAAGCAGCCATGCCCACTGACTGCTCCCCGGCAGACCATTGGGTGAGTGGCTTGCCTTTCTGTCTGTCTCCTCGCCTCTTGCAGTTGGTTGTCTAGAGCCCAGGGTGGTTTCCTAGTCTCAGGTTTCCTCTTCCAGCATAGCATGCCTGTGGTATGTCTGCATGTGTGACAGAGCACACCCTCCTCCTCTCTTTGAACTGGCTCAGTAAACAGCATGCACAGCCTTGCACAGATGCAGAGATGCGTCACGGAAAAAAGAGGCCTGTATATACTTTAGTAAATAAACAGCTGTCAGGACTCTAGGCACGTATCAGATGTAGCCTGGTAAGGCATTTAGTTTGCTTTTAGAATCATGTGCATTAGGACTAAAAGGGATCTCAGAGACTTTCTAGTCTAAACCCTTCATTTTACAGATAAGAATGAGGCCTAGAGAAGTAGTGATGTTACCAGGGTCACAGAGCTAGGGTCCACAGTGGTCCTCTATCTCACCAAACCAATCTATAATGTGGATGGTCTTGAGGAGAGATGAAAGAAAGCTACAAGGGTGCTGGATATTTCCATTTGCCTTCATAAAGTCACTCACCATCCTTCCCCACTCTGCTCTGTGCCTAGGAGGCTGACCTGAATGGTGCCCTTGCATTTGATTTCCAGTCAGGTTCAGCCAATGGAGGCCCTGGGCAGGAAATCAGAGGGAGAGAGGAGACGGATCCGAAGTTATTTATTCATCCCTTACTCCTTTTCTTCTGGGTTGTCATGGGCCACTTGTGTCCCCTGACTGAAGACCATAACTTCTGTCAGATGGTCCTCTCCCTACAGCTCTGTCCCCTTGCCCCTTTAGGCGTAGGACAGAAGCAGAGTCTCCCCACCGTACAGCCCTGGGGAACCCAAACTCTACTCAGACCTTTGTAAACAGTCCCTTTTCAACTTGGAGAGTGTTACTTGCTAGGGTCCTAACTGATACATGTGGCTTTGTTTATTAGAGAAAGAAAAACCTATAGTCATGACTCCTTAGGTTATTCTTGGCTTGACAGTTTCTCCTTGTTTTTGGTGACCTTGAAAGTTTTGAGGACGGATGA
>NW_017732040.1:475178-481003 GCF_001890085.2 Hipposideros armiger | reverse complement strand
CCACAGTAGAACTTCTTTCAAAATTGGAGTCAATCCTCTCAAACCCTGCTGCTGCTTTATCAACTAAGTTTATATAATATTCTAAATACTTGGTTGTTGTTTCAACAATCATTACAGCATCTTCATCAGGAGTAAATTTCATCTCAAGAAACCACTTTCTTTGCTCATCCATAAGAAGCAACTCCTTATGTGTTAGTTTTATCACGAGATTGCAGCGATTCAATCACATCTTCAGGCTCTACTTCTAATTCTAGATCTCTTGCTATTTCCACCACATCTGCAGTTACTTCCTCCACTGATGACTTGAGCCCCTCAAAGTCATCCATGAGGGTTGAAATCAACTTTTCAAAACTCCTGTTAATGTTGATACTTTGACCTCTTTCCATGATTCACGAATATTCTTAAAGGCATCTAGAATGGTGAATCCCTCCCAGAAGGTTTTTCATTTACTTTGCCAAGACCCATCAAAGGAATCACTATCTATGGAAGATATAGCCTTATAAAATGTATTTCTTTCTTTTTTTAGAAATTGTATTGGGAAACAGTGTGTTTTTCCAGAACCCATCAGCTCCAAGTCAAGTAGTTGTTTCAATCTAGTTGTGAAGGGCATTTTTCCAGGACCTATCAGCTCCAAGTCAAGTAGTTGTCTTCAATCTATATAGTTGTGGAGAGCACAGCTCCTTGGCCCATGTGGGAATCAAACTGACAACCTTGGTGTTATGAGCCTGCACTCTAACCACCTGAGTTAACCGGCCACCCCCAAAATGTGTTTCTTAAATAATAAAACTTAGAAGTCAAAATCACTCCTCGATCCATGGGCTGCAGAATGGATGCTATGTTAGCGGGCATAAAAACAATATTAATCTTGTTGTACATCTCCATTAGAGCTCTTGTGTGACCAGTGCATTGTCAATGAGCAGTAGGTATTTTGAAAGAAATCTTTTTTTCTGAGCAGTAGGTTTCAACAGTGGGTTTAAAAGACTCAGTAAATCATGTTGTAAACAGATGTGCTGTCATCTAGGCTTTGTTGTTTCATTTGGACAGAACAGGCAGAGTAGATTTAGCATAATTCTTAAGGGTCCTATGATTTTTCAGAATGGTAAATGAGCATTGGCTTCAACTTAACATCACCAGTTGCATTAACCCCTAACAAGAGAGTCAGCCTGTCCTTCGAAGCTTTGAAGCCAGGCATTAATTTCTCCTCTCTAATTATGAAAGTCTTACATGGCATCTTTTTCCAATATAAGGCTGTTTCGTCTTCATTGAAAATCTGATCTTTAGTCAGATTTAGAAAATCTGGTCTTTAGTCAGATTTAGAAAATCTGACTAATAAGGGTACTAATTAGGGTACATCTTTAATAAGGGTACTAATCCTGTTAGTGAGGGCTCCACCTTCATGATTTAAGCATTTCCCAAAAGCTCCATCTCCTAATATTGTCACCTTTGGGGGTTAGGATTTCAACATATAAATTATGAGGGGACACCAGCATTCAGACTGTAGTACCTCCTCACTTCCTGGATACTTCCTGGAAGTTGAACTTGACACTTCTATTTTCATTCCATTGACCAAAACTTAAAAAAATAATCCCTGTAGAAAACCAAGGAGGTTTTTAAAAAAAAGAAATTTGCAAGTTTATTTTTATTTTAATTTTTATATGGGAAGACCAAAGACCTAGAATAGCCACAACTATATATTTTGTAAAAGGTGAACAATGTTGGAGCATTTACACTACCTGATTTTAAGAACAATATGTGGCTCTTCAGTAGTAAATCCAATTTATCTTTTATAAATTTGCATTTAAATAATTTCCAAAAAAGGAAAGATGGTGCAAATCTGTGATAAGCATGTAATGTCCCAAGATGGCTGCTTTGAAAGGTAATATTCACTTGGTATGATTGCTGGGGCGGAAAAATCCATCTTGAACATCAGCTTTGTAATCAAGACAGAATTGTTTTTAAATACTGAATCACTACTTACCTCTCTAAACCTCAGTTTCTTCATCTTAAAACGGGGTGCACAGTGTAAGATTTAAAGAAATATGACATGGAGGCTAAGCTCTATTTGATAGCTCTGAAGCTAGCCTGTCTAGGTTGGAATCCTAGCTTTGCCACTTTCTAGCTGTGTGGCCTTGGGCGTGTTTCACCTTCCTATACTTCGTTTTACTCATTTGTTAATTGCAGATCCTAAAAATACCTACCCATATGGTTGTGGCAAATGTCAAATGAGCTAATAAAGCTAAAGCTCTTAGAACAGAGTCTGGCACATAAAAAAGTGCTCAACAAGTATTACTGTTATCATCATTTCGCACTGTTACAACTGTGGTTTCTTTTGTTAATCACCAAGCAAAGACCCTGTATCCCATACATGTCAGCTTCCGTCCCTAGGGAGCATTCTGGGGTAGGGTCTGATAACTGAAGGGTGTATTTTGCAATCTCAAGGGCAATCCTGAATTTCAGTTTCTTAAACTTTCTTTCTTTACTATTTTTGCAATGTTTAAAAAATGCCTTACTGACAGAGCTATTGATATAATGCACAGACGGAAACGTTAATATTGGATATAAAGTACTACCCCTCCTAGACTCCCCCACAGGCCATTTATCTCCTTCAACTGCCGCTGTTCATCATGTTCAGTAGCCCGTCTACCCAGGGACTGCAAAATGTGGCTGCCTCCCTCCTCTTCTCTTCCTTCTCCTTCTTTGGTCACATTAGTCTGAAACTGCAGGACACCATAAAATAGTCAGGGTTTACTCTCCCTTTATTCTACATCAAATGCAATACCAAGTGGCCCTCAGCTATTTTCCTCCTGCCTTCCGCTTGAAGGAGAACTCTTCATCTGTGTTAGTGGTCCTGAGCCCCAGAACTGGCATTACTGGCTCAGTCAGTGGGTCGGATGACAACAGGGTGGTCCACACTTAGAGCTGGCCTCTGACTGCACAATGTCAGAACCACACCAAGAGGGAGGAGGTGTTTCCATTTTTTGAAGAATTTCCCTCAGAGAACTTGTGATTGCACGGTAACAATTCTATATCTTCATTAGGGACTCTGAGGCTTTTCATTTTTTAATTACAATATAAAAAGCAAGTAGAATTTTAAACCAAGGGACATTAAGCAGAGAATTTGCAGATATCCCCTAGTCTTTTCCTTTGTTGGCGATCTGCAGCCAGTCTCTGGGATGGAGAAACAGATCTTGGCTCTGCTTCCATGTGAAGGACAAATCATGATATATTTGGGACTCTGAGGTCTATCTTGGGCATTTCCCCTCAAAATTAAGCCCTTGTAAGTTTTCTTCTCAAAGACAAGGCATCTACTTTACTGTCTTCNCCACTCACTGAGGACTGCCAGAGAAGACTCAGGTCAGCTCAAAAGCAGAGGCAGACTCTGAAAGCACTAACAGCTGGAGATGGTCAGAAAACCACATTCCTGGAAGCTGGGTTGCTAAGTCCTTTCTTGGAGAGGGATCTGAGTGCCATAACACTATGTCTGCCAGAAATATCTTTGAAAATTCCAGGCAGATGTTGACCAACCATTGGTCAGGAATCCTGAGCAGAGGATTTCTGCATCAGGTGGGATTTGGAATCAGATGATCCTCTTTCAGTGCTTGGGCCCTTTGACGTTTTCAGCCTGGTGTGGTCCAGCAACCAGGTGTTCTGTATCTGACCATCCTACGCCCCGCTCTGTCCTAGAGATAGGATCACAGCTCCCACTTGCACCCAGGGAATATTCATGGAGGTGCCAGGGAGCCAAAAGATGGAGTCTATGGCTCCCACTTCTGCTGCCCACACCTTTTTAGATCTCAGATGTGCAAGAAAATGGTTACAGAATCAACAGCAATGTGGACCACAGATTTGAGCATGGACAACAAGCTTATGAGTTGAAACTGAAAAATTCAAAGCTAAGACTATGCAAGCCAAATCCTGATTGGATGTATCCCCTCCCGGGAACATGGGAAAGCAAAACAACAGTATTCCCTACTGATGTATGCATATACCACACCTGGTAAGGTAGGATAGCTTTACTTTCTTCCATGCTAACTTCTACGCCTGTGGGTGCCCCGGGATTTTCATCTACAGGTGCAAAGACATTCCAGTGCACGTCTGACTTTTCTGTGCAGGAAGGTGGAAAACAGTTAGACTTCCTGAAGAAAGAATGGCTCTAGTGTTCTGTTCTACCTGTGCTTACTCTTTCTTTTATTTAACCTGCTTAAGGTTCAAAAGCTATTTTATTCTTGCAACTTGGCAGCTCTGTCTGGCTAACAAATGTCCTAAGATAAATAATTAAAGTCTCCACATGACCTCTTAGGACAGTCTTAACTTCCAAACCTAAGGAGCTTTTCATATTTACTTTGTCTCTCTTTAGAAATTTCCTTTGAATGTTTGCTTCTGCTTTCTCTGCAGCATTTTCAGGCTCCATAGACCCTGTTTGTTTTGCCCAGCCAGAGAACAGTAGCATTTAAAAAAATATTCATGCTGCTATTTTTATACAATGTACCATGCATACTGATTTCAATTTCAAAGGTTCACAAATTAAAGTGCTTCCTTGAACCCAGGCCCTCAGGACTCTTGCCAGCTTTTTGGTTTTCCTGTCTGCTTTGTCATTTCTCAGTGGAATGACTAAACCTGGAACCTGCTGGGTAAGAGAGTAGAAACATAATATTGATGGATGAACTCTCCCTACCCTCCACTCCCAGGATCAGATAGTGGGGTTGGGATCCATGTTTAAATACCCAAAGGTTGCTGTGAGTCACTATTCCAAAGTTGCATGAGACCCCTAAAAGCACTAAGAGTTAGTATTCCAAGAAGGCACTTGCGGTTATCGAGTCCAGGATGTTTTCACAGGCAGGTTCTGCCTGTGAAAACAATGCCAGGGCACAAAAAATAGCCTGCTAAAAAAAAAAAAATCCATGAAAAACACACAAAGGGTATACTGTCCTTGAACCATTAGGTAGGAATAGAAATGACAAGTAAGTCATATGAAAATGAAAAGAGGTTTTTAAAAAATTTATTTATTTATTTATTTTGAGGTGCTTCCTTTCTCTCCCTTGAAGACAGCATGAAATTCTGAGCTTGGCAGCTGTTTCCACAGTAGGAGAGCAGGCTCACAGGTTGGAGGCACAAGGTCTCTTTTGGAAACTGCCAATTTATTAGAGGTGACAGTTGCATCACCTTGAAACAGGGAACAAAGATTGTTGTTGTTGTTTTTGTTGCTGCCAGAATCCAGTTTTTTCTGGCACAAAGGGCTAGAGAACAGAGTGACTGGTGAAATTATAGAGGAATTTCTGAGAATTAACCTTAGGCAAAAAGCATTTGGCTGGAAATTTGCACTGAAAACCTGCCTTGTTAGGAAGCATGTGACTTTCACCTGACTTAATTTCCTTCAGTCCCAAGGGTTCCAAGGCCACAGAAAAGGTCCTTGCCTGGGTTGCTGGCATTTTCACTCTTCACAGTTAACTGAGAATAAATTCAAAGACAAATCACCAAAGGGAATTTCTCTCTTTGACATTGAGTATAACTGGGATGGTTTTTAAAGTAAAAAAAAAACCAAAAAAACCCCCACAAACAAACAAACAAACAAACAAAAAACCTGTTTTCTAATCAAAGTAACAGATATGTAATCTTTGTATTTGGGTTAAGTGTGAATGAAACAAATAAGGATGAGGAAAGAACAAAGGACTAGGTAGGGGTGGATAAAATCTGAGTCCCGGTTCCAGCTTTCACACCGTCTCTGTAACCTTGGGCAAGTGTCTAATGTCATGGTTTCGGTTCACTTATATTAATATAAGAAGGAGGAACTCGATGGCTTTTTCAGCTCTGTTCTAGGTATCAGT
>NW_017732040.1:468335-475050 GCF_001890085.2 Hipposideros armiger | reverse complement strand
CTGCGGCTGCTGGCCGCTCACGCTGGCTGTTGGCTACTACATACGGTAGCCCATGGCAACCCACTGCAGCAGGGGCTGCAGCCTACGCCATTGCTGGCGACTCACGGCAGCCCAGCTCCAGGTTGAGCTGTTGTTCAGCATCTTAGCTGTGGAGGGCAGTGTCACTGGTCCTCATATGTGGCATCCGAACCGGGGCTCTCTGGCGTCCCAAGCCAGTTCTTAACCATCGCGCCACTCGGCCGGCCCTATACCTGCTTTTTTATTTTTCCTGAGACTTTTTTTTTTATTTGGGTAACAATGTGTTTTTTCCAGGACCCATCAGCTCCAAGTCAAGTCATTGTCCTTCAATCTAGTTGTGGAGGGCGCAGCTCAGCTCCAAGTCCAGTTGCCGTTTTCAATTTATTATAGTTGCGGGGAGGGCGCAGCCCACCATCCCATGCCAAACTGGGCAACCTTGTTGTTAAGAGCACGTGCTCTAACCACCTGAGCCATCTGGCCACCCACGGGCAGCTCAGCTGCAGCTCAGATTAAGTCGTTGTCTTCAATCTAATTGCAGGAGGGTGCAGCTCACTCGCCCATGTGGGAATCGAACCGGCAACCTTGTTGTTCAGAGCACACGCTCTAACCAACTGAGCCACCTGGCTGTCCCAATTACACCTACTTTTTAAGATGGTGTATAATGTTAATGCAGCACCTGGAACTTAATGAGTGCTCAATATCTGAGTTATTATTAACATTCACATGTATATGTACCCATAAAGCAGACACTATGCTAGGTTCTTTGGGAAATATATTTTTGAGTAAGACAGGATCTCTTCTGAAGAGAAGGTTGACCTGCATGCTAATTCAGCAAGGCCTCTTGCAGAAGCAAGGCATTAATATTTTCAAGTTCATTTTCTCCTTCATTAAATTCCATTTTCCGGAAAGATCAAGAGGGTAGATATGTTTGGGGAGACGGTAACTTGGTGAAGTGCTTGAAATCACCAATTCCTTCATTGGTTATTTTCGGCAATGTGGGCAGGGTGGGTTTCCTAAGAGCAGTAAATAATTTGTGGAGAGAATTAAAAGATGACATAAAACAGAGTCTATTATTCATTAGGGAATATGGCGTGTGACTAATTCATCTCGTACTTGTTGAGCTTGTCTGTCTGGAATGCAAGATGTGCACCTGTTGTCAATTCTTACTAAATTTCTAGACCAGGGGTTGGAAAACTGCGCGAGCCACATGCAGCTCTTTGGGTACGTACATGTGGCTCTGAAGTAAAATTGAAAATGAAAATAAAACTATCATAGTTTCACTTATAAAATTTTTTTTTTTTTTTTAGCTGAGCCATCCTGCTACCTGTTGACAGCTCAGCGGCTGCTCAGCTCGGGCTGGACTCGAACCGCTGTTGCTCAGAGCTCACACTCTTGAGCGAGCTCTTAACCAACTGAGNCCCTCAAAATTAAGCCCTTGTAAGTTTTCTTCTCAAAGACAAGGCATCTACTTTACTGTCTTCATGTCCCTGAGACTGAAGCCCCAACTGACCATGTCTCTGTACCAACCAAGGCAGCAAAAGCAGTAAACACAAGCGACTCTGCAGAGATGCACATTGGGTCCCCAAAATTTCACATTATTTTACAGACTCCTTTCCCATTCATTATCTCCGTTTTTCTGCACCATACACTGGAACATGGGTTTCACTTTTTCCTTTTTCTTTTAAACCATTTTAGTGGCACTACCCTGTGCCTTTCTGCACTAGTAGTACTAAAGCTCTTCCCAACAGCCCATCTGGTTCACCCAGTAGAGAGATAACTTTCCCATTCCCACCCTCCTCCCCTGTCATTTCCCCTCCCATTTTCCCTTGGAATGACCCACTGGGAATAACAAATGTTTTCACTAGGACAAGCTGAGTGCTCCTCTGGAAGGGACCACAGGGTTATGTATGCATTATCAATGGAGCTCCAATCGCATTGCCAAAGTATTCCAGATAGAATGTGTGAAGAATTTGGACTTAAAAAAAAATTCTCTCAAAAGTCAACTTTTTTTCAACTATTTGAAATCCTTCCCATAAAAATCCCAATTCCAGTCTCACTACACTTTTACTACTGTTTATTTTCCTACCCCCAGTTACTCTGATGTCTATGTCTATAATGTGGCAGCATCCTGAACTCTAGACTATAGTAGAGCGAAGGTAGTATATAAACAGGAAGTCAAAATTTGACATAAAAAAGAGAGGTCTGTTGTAAATATGTCTCTATTATGAGTTTTCTGGTCCTTTCTGGAAACATTAAAATGTAGCCACATACATCTTTATTTTGCTAGAGTTTCCAGTCAAGAATGATAGTTAATGTTTAACGTCATTCTGTGTACCTAGCCACAGGCTCATTCATTCATTCAGCAAATATTGTATGCAAGCCAGGATACAGGCACTGTGCCAGGCACTAAGCTTGGATTCAGAGATAAGAAAGCCTTCTTGCCATTAAAGAACTCAGTTTCTAGAGGGAAGACAGACAAGTGAAGAGAAAACTACAAAATAAGATTGGTAAATGCTATGTTAGAGGGATTAACAAGTGCTACCGGAACACTGGGAAGGAAGGTGATAACATGCATGTAGGACAAATGCATTAATCAGCAACTATGAGTGTCTCCTATGTGCCAAGCAATGCTGGGGGAACAGTGAAAAAAAAAATTCCCTGTCTTTGCTGAGTTTACATTCTTTTGAAGAAGACAGGCAGTAATAAAAATGATGTCCACATCAGGATTCAGAATAGCATTATAGAAGGGAGGTTTGAGTTGCATCTGGAAGGGTAAATAGGTGTTAGCAGAAAAGGGCATTCCAATCTTTGTAGAAACAAAACAAAACGCTGCGATGAAGGAGAGATGGCTGGAGAGGAGGAGGGGGGAGGCACGAATGGATGAGAAAGAGCATGAAGTATTGTGAAAGGAGAGTTAGGTGATCACAGGTGCAATGGGAAGGATAGGGTGCGGTTTTTTCTGAGACAGTTTGGAAGAGCATTCTTTCATTGGTTGTCAGAACCAGAAGGGACATTAAGAGGTTAAAATGAACATACGCCCTCATTTTACAGATGAAAAAAACAAAACTCGAGAGTGTGAAGTAACTTATCCCAACTCACCCAGCTAGTGAGGGACACTAGTAAGAACCAAAATTAACCCAGTTTTCTATAGAACTCAGTCCAGGCCTCATTCGGGGCCGCAGGAGGCAGAAGCTGCTGGTTTTGAAAGACAGCCTCGGTGTCCCCATCCCGGAGCACACCGCCCCCTACTGGTGATTTTCTGCAGAGCTGCTCCTTCCTGCCTCTTCCCTGCAGCCCGGTTTCTATTGTAGTTTCGCGCTGGAGCTCTTTAGGTGCCTGCCCGTTGCCCCAGCGCCGCGGTGCCTCCCAGGACTGGGAGTGCAGAGAGCGACGTCTTCCCGGACTGCAGGGCCCTGGGGACGCGCCCAGGCCTCCGCTCCACTCCACCTGTTGCTCTCTGCTGCCCTGGGACTCCCTGGCAGGGAGATGCGGCGCCCGCTACCCCGGCCCCGGCGTGACCTGGGTATCAGCATCGCCCGGCGGTGTTCCCGGGTGGGTGTCCCGGGCCACGGCGCAGGCTGAGCCCTGCAATTGGCGAAGTCTCCAGCACCGACTTTCCCGGCGGCCGGGACCCTGAGGCCGGGCTCCCCCGCCACCCCCGCCCCGCTGCCTACTCCCCGCCCAGGGTCCGGGTCTGGCCCGCGCGCTGCGGAGCACGGCCGGGCGCAGCCAAGGCGCGAGCTCCGAGCCATGGGAGGCTCCCACTCTCAGACCCCGAGGGACCGGGAGCCAGGCGGGGAGAGGCCCCCGAGACACAGAGAGACCGCGTGAGTCCCAGAGCCCTCCCCGGGGCCGCTGTTTGGGGGTTTGCGTGCCAGCCCGGAATGGAAGCTCCCGCGCCTGTCCCACAAGGGCTGGGAAGGTGGGGCTCCTCGAGCCCGCAGGGACGGGTTGGCCTGGGGGAGACTCCCGTCCTCCAGCCTCGCCCTGCGGGGTTCTGCGACACCCGCCCGGCCACGACCCCACCATGACAAAATCGCCCCCCAAGAGGGGCTGCTGCCCTGTTCCTGTTCACGCTGCGCGGGTGGGAGAAGGAGACCCCGAGTTTCTCCAGACTTGTCCAAGCAGGAGAATACACGTGTCCTAAAGGGCTCCGAAACATTCACGAGCCAGAGCTATTTGCAGGGAGGGAGAGATACCAGCAAGGGACTCAAAGATAAGTCGTGTTGGCCCTCAGGGTCCAGGCATTTTAATGCAGTGCTTGCTGCTCACAGGAACTCCCTCTCTTGTTTGTTCCGAGGGCTTCTTGATGATCTCAGAGAAAGGGCTGTATTGTACCAGCAGCAATTAGGCTTTTGTTCTGGGACAGCAACAATTAGGGACACCAAGTACTGAAATGCAAGCCGCGAAGGGACATTTGTAGAGAATGTGATTTAGAGCAAGTTGCACGGTTTGAAAGATGGCCATGCTTCTTGCTGGGGAGAGGATGTGTTTGTTGATAACTATGTATTTGAGAACCCAAACAATCTTGAAGCATTTCATTTAAAAAGTTTTAGAGTGTCTCTGTGTCTTGGAGATGAGGTAATGTCAAGGAATCCATAGTCTGTTTTAATTCAGCCTATGCCAAAGCTATTTAGAGAAAGATACACTTAGTCATCACATGTAGGCAGCCTGGACCAGGGGAGGGCTTTTTGATCATCTTTTCACAGCAAAGTATCTTCCAAATATCCAAATGATAAATAAATGTGTTAGTTGTGCCTCCTGATGTTTATGTATGATCACTAATGTAAACTCAGTTCAGTCAACTTATTCATCATAACAGCTGAGAATGATTGAGCATGTAAAATGTGTTAAATCCTGTACTAAATAGTGTTATAAATCCCCAAGAACACTGAGTCTCTATTATTGCCTCATTTTACTGGTGAGGAAACTGAAGCACAGAGAGATTAAGTGATGTGTCCAAGGTCACACAGCTAGCAGTGCTGGACCCCAGTTGTCTAACTCCAGAGCACACGCTGCAGCTGCCTCCTTTAGGAGAGTTGGGACTATCCTAGAAACAAAATTCTATTTTGCCTGGCAGAACACAGCCCATTTTTTTTCTTTAATTCTTCTTAAATAAGGGAGAAATCTAAATTAGCAATGCTTAAGACCTAACAAGAGGAAAGTGCCGAAGTTGATTTAACTTTTTAAGAAACAAATATAAGAGGCAGTAGAACACTGAGATGAAGTTAAGAGTTTTGGAAGCAGGTAGCCATGGGTTTAATTCTAGCCTCTTCTCCTTAACAGCTGGAGACCTTTTATCTGTTCCTCGACCTCTCTGTGTCTGTTTCCTTGTTTGTAAAAGGGGAATGAAAACAATATCTGCTTCATAGGCTGTTCTGAGGATGACATAAGATCATGTATATATGGATAACAAATTACAGTTTTATCGGTGTGTAATATATTGTTTTAACCAAGGGTAAAATTTGACTAATCTTTGTGAACATATGGCTGCTTTTATTGTGTAACTTGAAAGTAAATATTGAAAGCATTCACTGATAGCATGCTGAAGAAATGAACTCAGTGCTTTCTGTGTAGGATTCGGTTGTTAGGGTGAGGAATTTGATTCGCACGTGTTAAATTATCCAGTGGTTTGGCACTAGATAGAGGACCTCTCTCTCCAAAAAGATGAACATAAAAGCCCATCATTGGTCTTCACTTGGGACTACAGCCGGGGGATGCCCTATGCTACTCAAGTGAATACATTAAGAAGCACATAAGAGCATGGAGGCAGTGTTGGGGTTATTGGCCTCATCAGTGTGCGGGCTCTGTTTAATGAGTCAACCCTGTAAGCCACTTGGCACGGAGCTGGTGAAAGTCTCTTTAGAAATACAAGATTACACGCCTATAATATACATGAAAAGCAAAAAGTAGGCTTTTAATCCAAGTCCTGCCTTGTTCAGATGTACAGGCCACAAGTCTCTCCAGGGTCTAAGAAAGCGGGGAATTCATTGTTAATGTCACACAGCTGCAGATTTCCTGCCGGACATGTGGCTGTCAAGGATAACACTGACCTCAAGGAAATTCTCCTACTCAGGCTGTTACATTTTCAAAATCTATTGTTCCTTTAAAAAAAAAAAAGTACATGAAAATCTCTCAAGGAAAGCATTACTGCTGGCATTTCTCTTCTGAGGGAGAAATTATGTTTCAAAATGTTCCCAATTTACATTTCAGAATAATTTAATCAAGTACTAAATGTAACCGGATAAATCTCTAAGCAGAGCTCTATTGTGAAATACATACATAAACAAGTATGGTTGTACATGAAAAGAAATGTCGGATTTTAAGATAAAACTCATTATTTTTTAGAACTGTAGCTACCTTCCCTGAGGAAACAAATGAGCTGGCTTTGGTGAAAGCTAGGGGAAATTTCACTTCATTTATTCAGGGAGGCTGCACAATATGGTGATTAAATGCAGAAGCTGGAGAGTGAGGCCAACCTGGGTTGAAATTCCAGCTAGATCTCTTGCTAGCTTCGTTTAAGAAGCTTTGGAAAATAATTGTTTTACTCTTTAGTTGGGCAAATTTCTGCATCTTTAAAATGACAATAATAATTATACCTGCTTTTTTTTTTTAAGATTTTTATTGGGGAATTGGGGGGATGGGAACAGTGCTGGGGAATTGGGGGAAGGGGAACAGACAAGTTGCTGTCCTTTTG
>NW_017732040.1:449896-466830 GCF_001890085.2 Hipposideros armiger | reverse complement strand
CAGCTCAGCGGCTGCTCAGCTCGGGCTGGACTCGAACCGCTGTTGCTCAGAGCTCACACTCTTGAGCGAGCTCTTAACCAACTGAGCCACTCGGCTGGCCCCTCACTTATAAAATTTTTAAAGGATATTATTCACATAATGGCGATTATGTAAAAATATATTTATGGCTCTCAAATAATTTTTAAATTGTTGTGAGGGACAGGATTGGCTGTTCTGTCTCAAAAGTTTGCCGACCCTTGGTCTAGAGTCTAGACCAATCTTGATGTGCACTTAGAATATATCATAGTGGAATAATTGGTCAGTGGCAAATTCAGGAGGAGTTTCCGAGGTCTGGAGTGTTTTTGCTATGCACCTTTCTGATCATGTGAATGAGATGCAGGTTCTACAGTGTTCTAGTGAACTTCAAAGTCAGCAACAACTTGACTGGAGTGTGTCTTGATGGACAAGTCACTGTGGGACAGATGTCCCTGACATGAAGAGGGGGGCGCTGGCTTTGAAGTTCAGACACAGGAAAACATGACTCAAAATAAGTAAATGGAGGGAACAATATTTCTGAAACCCATTGCTTTCAAGTTCATAATATTTTCACCACCTTCTCACCACACAATTTTTATTGTCATTAAAAACATTTATGTTCCCAGTTGCTACAGAATGTCCATGTGAAATGATTTAGTGTACAATTAAAAGAGAGATTTTAGAGAAAGTTTGTAGGAAAGACCCAGAAAAACCAGCTATATGAAGAAAAGTTCAAAGAATTATAGTATTTAACTTGGAGGAGGGACTTGAGAGACATGGAAATATGTAGTTTTTAAGGGATGTTGGCTGGCTCCATCTCCGGTGAAGCCAACCTAAAAGGAAATGATTTGAATTGCACGACAAGGGAATTATTTGTGTTGAGCTTAAATATCACAACTTCTAGACAGTAAGGTAGTTGAAGTAGTAAGAAGAGTTAATAAAGGCAGAAAAATCCTTCTCTGCAAATATTAAAAGGTAAGATAGATACTCTATGAAGGATTGAAATTCTAAGGGGGTTCAAGTGTAGTTTTGCTTTACAATTTCTTCTCTGCTTTAGCTTCAGCGGCCAACTGGGCCTCACCCCTACTTCCACCCCACAGCTTCTCCCAGCTGGTACATGTTTCCGTATTAAAAATCAAAAGGAGAAAAGGGAAAAAGGGGGGCACAGCTGCTGGAGTCCTGAGTTAGCAAAGAAGATTATCTAATGTCTGAGTTGGTTAGTAGCCAGAGTGGGCTAGAGGATGTATGAGTTTGTTAACCCAAGGTCGGGAAATGAGCTGGTAGCATCTTGAATAGCCATGGGACATGGAGGTCCAGCTTCTGAGGGGAGCTCACAGTGGCTATTGTGGGGTGCTTTTTTTCTGCATTTTTTTGTTGTGGTAAAATATGCAAAACATAAAATTCACCATTTTAATCATTTTTAACTGTACAATTCAGTGGTATCAAATACATTCACAATGTTGTATAACTATCACAATTATCCATTTCCAGAACTTTTCTTCACAACAAATAGAAACTCTGCACCCATTAAACATAGCTCCCCTTCTCCTGGTAACTTTTATTCTACTTTCTGTCACTATCTGCCTATTCCAGGTCTCGCCTAGAAGTGGAATCATAACAATACTTATCCTGGCTTACTTAGCATAATGCCCTTAATGGTTCATCCATGTTGTAGTATGTATCAGAATTGCATTCCTTTTCATGCTAAATAATATTCCATTGTATGTATATACCACATCCTGTTTATCCCTTCATCTGTTGATGGACACTTGGGTTGCCTATTGTGAATAGTTCTGCTGTGGGCACAGGTGTGCAAGTACCTGAGTCCCTGCTTTTAGATCTTTGGGATGTATGCCTAGACTTAGAATTGCTGGATCATGTGGTAACTCTTTGTTTAATGTTTTGAGGAACCACCAAACTGTTTTCCATAGGACTTACCCATTTTACATCCCCACCAGCTATGAATGAGGGTTCCAGTTTCCCCACATTCCTACTAACGCTTGTTCTTTTCTTTTTTTCTTTTATTATTATTATTAATAGCTATTCTAATCTAATGATTAGTGATGTTGATTATATTTTCATGTGCCCGTTGGCCATCTGTGTATCTTCTTTGAAGAAATGTCTATTCAAGTCCTTTGTCCAATTTTGAATTAGGTTGTTTGCTTTGTTGTTGAGTTACAGGCATCCTTTATGTATTATGGACATTCATTCCTTATCAGATATGTGATTTGCAAATATTTTCTCCCATTATGGGGGTTGCCTTTTTACTGGGTTGATGGTGTCCTTTGATGCACAGAAGTTTTTAAATTTGATGAAGTCCAGTTTTCCTATTTTTTCTTTGTTGCCTGTGCTTTTGGTGTTATATCCGAGAAATCATTGCCAAATCCAGTGTCATGAAGGTTTTCCCCTATGTCTTATGCTAAGAGTTTTATAGTTTTAGCTCTTAAGTTTAGGTCTTTGATCCATTTTGAGGTAAGTTTTGCATATGGTGTAAGGTAAGAGCTCCTCTAATCTTTTGCATGTAGGTCCAGTTTCCTGGCTCCATTTGTTGAAAAGATTATCCTTTCCCCATTGGATGGTTTTAGAAACCTTGTTGAAAATCAATTGACTGTATGTGAGAGTTTATTTCTGGACTCTCTCTTGTATTCCATTGATCTGTATGTCTACCCTCATGCCAGTACCACACAGTTTTGATTATTATAGCTTTGTAATAAGTTTCAAAATCAGGAAGTATGAGTCCTTCAACTTTGTTCTTTTTCAAGATTGTTTTGGCTATTTGGGGTTTCTTGAGTTTGTGTGTGTGTGTGTGTGTGTGTGTGTGTGTGTGTGTGTGTGTTGTTCTGTCTCTTACTCTCTGGTGTTTTCTTCTTGGCTGGTGACAGTCAGCCAGCCTTTCATGAAAGAATGCTATACTGCCTTCAGATGGCAGTATGCTGCCCTAGAAATCTTTTTCCCCGCCCTCTCCACTACCCCACCTGCAGCCCGACTTTTCACCCCAAGATATTTGCTGACAATCTGCTGTGAGCCAGACACTTGGGCACTGAGTAGCCAAAGCGGACCAAGCTGTGGGCAGGTGCTTGGGACAGGCAGACAGAAGAGGGGAATCACTGTGAGGGTCAGAGGTTTTGAGAGATGAGCATCAGGGAACCCACCGGTTTCTAGAGAAGAAACTGACCTTTGAAGGAGTCTGGAAGGATGAGTGAATTGCCGAGTAGGAGGGTTGGGGAAGGGCTGTCCAGGTGATAGGAAAGCATGTGCAAAGCGTGGCCTGGTGGTGTCAGGGGCCTGCCGTATCTGGGCGGTGGTGGGGATTTGTGGGGAGGGTGGATAGAGGATGGGCTGGGGGAACTGGGAAGCTGTGAGTCTGGAGAGGTGGCTAGGGCTAGGTGCTGAGATCTTTATGGCTAGGTGGGAATTTGGACTCAACTCTAGGAGCCATAGATGGAGGTTTTCAGTTGAGGGTTTGGCCAAGCCACCCTGTTGCCCCGGACTGAACTGGGGAGAAGTATTCTCGCAGAGGGACTCAACCAAATGGTGGGGGCACCTGAAACCACAGCTTCCTGTGATTCTCCCCAGCACCTCACTGCCCACCCCAGGCAGCACATGCAGGGGGCTAGATTTTCCTTTTCAGCTTCTTACCTTGTCTTCATTTTTGTATATTAGCAATTCAGTAGCATGTATATATATATATTCATTTTTATGATTTTTCAAATTTTCTATAACAGGCATGTATTCCTTTTATAACCATAAAGTACATTTTGAAAAATCTAAAAAAGCCCAGAAAACTAAAGAAAATAAATCACCCATAATCTCACCACCCAGAGATGACTGTTAATATGCTGGTACATTTTATTATAGTCTCTTTTTATTAGCCATTTGTAATTCTTTAATTTCTTATTTATTTCTCTTTGCCAATTTTGTATTGAGATACCAATTTTTCTATGTTTATTTGGAAGAGTTGTTTATATGATGAAGCCAGCTCTAACATTTACTGAGCACTTCCTATGTGCTAGGAAAATGGTAGTCTCTTACATGCATTAACTCATATGATTCATAACCCTAAAAAGTAGTGTTAAATTTCCATTTTATACCTGAGGAAACAGGTCCAGAGAGATTAAATAACTTGCCCAAGCTCTCATAGAGTGACAAAATTAAGATTTAAACCTAGACAGCCTGAATCCAGACATTTGTATGCCTAGCCATTGTGCTATACAGATCTATTAACCCTTGTCCACCATTTTTGGGTTTTGTTTGTTTAGTTTTGAGGGGGAGGTACTTTTTAATTAACTTTATTTTAGAACAGTTTTAGATTTACAGAAAATGTATGTAGTATACCGATAGTTCTCCTAGACTCCATAAGCAGTGTTTGTTATAACTTATGAGACCATCATTGGTATATTATTATCAACTAAAGCCCATACTTTGTTCAGATTTTCTTAGTTTTCACCTGATATCCCCTTTCTGTTCCAGAATGTGACATTACATTTAGTAGTCATGTTACCCTTTAATATAAATAAACCTATCATGTTTTCCTTTGGGGTTTCTTGCTCTGCCTTTATGCTTAGTAAACTCTTCCCTATCTCAAGATGAGATAACTTTTTTCTTCTAGTTGTTTTTATGACTTCCTTCTCTTTATAACAAACCATTTACTCTATTTGAAATTTCTAGAATCACTAGTGTAAGATAAGGCTCTAACATTTTGTTCTTCAAAATAGATAACCAGTGACTCCAGTACTAGTATGAAATATTAAATTATCTCTTCCCACCATTTAAAAAATTCAACATTATAACCTCTCCTGTTTAATTCTTGATGGTTTTTCTCTTTCCATTTTCATTCATCCAACAAATATTAATTGACTGCCTTCTTATGTTCAGGCACTGTGAATATTATTTATTATTTACATGAGCAGAGGAAAACATTTCTAAATGTACAAAATTTGAAAAATTTTTGTAGTATTAGGGACAGGATATTTGCCAATCAGATAAGTGGAGGTGAACTTGCAAATAGAGCTTGGAAAAAAAGGACATTCCTGATTGAGCTTTTCTGATAGATTTTACATTGACCTAGATCTATCTGCAGTCCATTTGAAGGTTTCATTTGAAACAATTTAGCTTCCTGTGTGGAAACAGTGGTGCCCACGACAGACAAACGTTCTCAGGATATCTGCATGCTTTGTCAGGCTTACATTTTTCCTGTATAGTCTAGGCTTTATTTTTCATAGTAGTATGATATAAAGTTCTAGCAGGTTTATGTAAGGATTGGCACATGACAAACCACTACTCTATTCTTCCTTTATCTTTCACCTCTCCTACCTGTGGCAACTAGGTAATCTTGGAGAGTGAGAGAATCCCTTACTTTTATATTTCTTCCTTCTCAGAGTTCTTACTTTTAAGAATACTTTGGATATAATTTTCTTTTTGCCTGTATGTTGTAGTTTCACCTTGACCAATCTTATGGTATGTCTGCTGCAAATGTTATTAATAATAATTATAGGCAAAAGAGATTATATTTGGCTTGCTGAAATTTAGGGGTATTACGTAGAAACTTTAGAGTCATATCTATTTTCTGAAAGCAGGATAGTTTTGCTTCTAATATAATCCATACATCTGTCTCATCCTGCATGTCTCCATAAAAATCTGACATGGTATGTCACTGATGAAAACTACCAAGAATCATGCAAAGTTGCTTCTCTTTAGAGCAATAGCTCTTAAAACTTCTTTGGATCACAGACCCCTTGATAACATGATATAACTTTTATAGACTTTTTCCAAATGAAAAATATACATTACATAATATATAAAAGATGTGGGTGTCAGAGATCCTGAGGCTTCTGTATTATTTAATACTTTCATGGACCCTATGAAGTAGATTTTATTTTCTCCATTTTACAGATGAATAAACTGAGTACTGGAAAAGTTGAGAAACTAAGGCCACTGAGCTAGTAAATGGTAGAGCTGGGATTCAGGTCTACTGAACCTGGCTGAAGCAGAGAAAACAAAATTACCAGTAATTTCCAGAGTAGGTCTGCCACATAGGCAACTCATTAACCAGCAGAGCCTTCTGTTTATCTGTTAGAAAGTAAGTTTTTATGGCTCTTTCCCTACTGATAACAGTTTCAGGAAAGTAAATATTTGAGAAAACATTGTCCAGCTCATTAGTAGATGAATATCCATATATTATATTGCATTTACACAGAGCAAATAGAGTGCCTCTCCTATGTTTCTTTGCTGAATTATTTTTGTCTGAGTCTTGCTTTCTTAACTACTGCAGAACGTTATGTTTCTATGGCTACATCAAAATTGTTCTTAAATAGGGGTTTGAGAAGACAAAACTAGGAAGGCTTGGGCAAGATATAATGGTGGGGAGATGATTGACATTTTACCTGCCACACATCATTTTCTAAGCATTTCTCTAAGTCTTCCTGTCTCTGTCCCTTCCCTTGTTCCTTCCTTTGCCTTTTCAAACCTGTGTATTCACTGATTTCACCATTTTTGAAGCCATGGTTCTTAATAAATGTCCAGTAGCTTGAAGTGATGACATTTGGGAACACAAGTCAATTTCTGAATAACATGGGCCACCTTTGCAGTTGATATCCCACGTGTAGGTTAGCAGGTTCCCTTGAAGACAAGACTAGAAGAGATTTACCCAGATTTTAGGAGTAGCTTACAATAGCGGGGAGGAAGAGAGACAGAGGTAGTAGGTATAGTCTGGAGTAGACCTCTTTTACGTGTTTTCTACCTCTTTCTTGCTGCTTGCCAGGTAGAAGGCGCTGTTCTTCACCCTTCCCACCAGGGGGCGCCAGCCACCATCTGCTTAGTTTTGGGCAAAGGTTGGCCTGGGGTGAGCAAGACTATTTCTTCCGCGGACTCCTTTGCTGGGTGGGATAGAATGAGAAAGTCATCTGATACGAACTTATAGTACATGTAGGAGAAAAAATAAGTAAATTAGGGAACTAGGGAGGAAGAAATTGAATTTTTTGACACTTCGTCTACTTCTGCTGGCTAGGATCCTACCTCTCATGGGTGTGTTTTTCTTCACTTCTCCAAATCACCTGGCTCAGAGCATAATTTTTGTGGCTTCTGAGAAGTTGGAAGCCTTGGTCCTCCTTCCTGTTGTTCATTGGTGTTCACTGGTTGAAGTGTAGTATAAACACCCCGTGTTGGATTCAGAGGGGGTTCATTGTGACTTTTTGTAATTACAGAAATACAAATCTTGAAGGAATTCTCTTAAAAACAAGGGTTGATTGAATTTCTGACAGGACTTGGTGGTGCCCTCTGGTGGCTGCTGTAGCTCCTGGCCGGCAAATCTGTATGTGTACCTGACAGGTTTTATTTGCTGACAGAAAGAGGGAGACTGGTTCTTCGTCAACCCAGCAGGGTGCCAAGTCTTCCTTAACCAGAGTGGGTTATCCTAGCTCCTGAGAAATATTCTTCAGAGACCAATACCTAAACGATTCCAATACTTCAGACCTGACTGGCTCTTCCAACGTCCCTTTTTCTCAGGCTCTGTTGCCCTAGGCCTATCCTCTTTAACTTCTCTTTGTGTTTCTCACTTGGCAGTCCTTTCCCAGTTTATGGTCTTTTTCTTCTAAGTAAAAGTTGTTTTTAAACCCCTGATAATGCTCTGTCTTGTTTGATTGATTCCATACCCATTTGCAAGGAAAGTGGGGCTGGGGAGGATTTTTGTGTGACTGAAGTGCTGGAAAGTTTTGCGTGACTGTATGCCTTTGTGTGTGTGACTGTGTGGGAGGTATGTGTCTGTGTGTGTGCGCGTGCGCGCGCGCGTATGCATGTGTATGAGCCTGTGTCCATGCAGCCAGCCCTACTTTCCCACAAATTCTTCCCCACAAAGCACTGATGGTGTCACACATAGAGATGTCAAAAGACTATGGTTTCCCCTGCTGAGCCAAAGAGCTCTATTCAGGGCTGTCTTGTATGTCTTGTATAGAGTATGACTACTTTAGCTGACAGCATCAAATCCCAGATTTCTCACGTTCTTTACAAAGCAGAGAGGTTTTTGATAGTGCATTGTTTTATCAGCATGAAAATATCTCCCCAGGAGCTGCAGCTTTCTTGCCTGCTAAATAATCTTGAGGGGAGTGTGGATTGGGGTTCGCATTTCTCTTTTGCAGTCAGTAACACCGCCACCCTGGGGTTTCCCTCCCTCCCTCCTTTCTCCCTCTCCCCCGTACTTCTTCCCTTCGCACCCTCTGTGGGAGCTGAATCATGTTTCCTTTTTTGGTCATACTTGAGCTTTCCTCCACTCTCATCACTCGGAGGAGGCTCAGGGTATGCGAAACACATCAGTGCCTTGCATTATACTGTCTGTAATGTGCCTGCTTTATATGTCGAGTTCAGAGAGAATAAGCCGTTCCTGTGGCGTGCCTTGCCCATACTGAAAGATGTTTTTGAATGAGTGGTTTTAATTAAAGTGTGGGTGCTGAACAGAAAATGATTCTGAATATCTTATCTGAGAAAAAAAAACAAACCAACATCTAAGGGGAGAAAAATTCCAGCAGCATATTTTACACTTTTTAAGACACTTTAATGTCTCTGAGAGTTAGGGAATTTCTTTAAGTTTGGCTCTTGATGGTGTTGGTGAGGGAGAGTGAATTCTGGGAACATCAGAAGCAGCTTTTTATCAAACAGATGTACCAGGAGCTGTGGAATGAGGCTAAAGAATGTTGCCACACAATCTCCGGGTATCCAATCCTGGCACCAGCAGCCTGGGAAATGTGTCTACCAGCTGTCTTTCCTTGAGGCTTACAGAGAATTTAAAATAAAGGGATCATTGAACCAAGAGGCCAGGGACTAATGAAAATGCCCATCATGTTGGCTAATCCCAGTGCAGAGTCATATTTCTGCATATGTAGCCTGCTGCTATCACTGAAACAGACTCTGCCTGACTCTGGGCTTGCCTGCTGGATTCACCACAGTTACCATGGTAGAGGCCATTTCTCTTACAGGTGGCCCCTGTGGGCAGCTTTGTTGCGTGTCCTCCTCCCTGAGGATGCTGGATTTTCTTCAGAATCCTGCCAAGAGGCCCCAGATTTGATACAGAAAATAGGGGGGTAGTGGTGAAAATGTTTAGAGACATTGTTAGGAGACATAAATTGGATGGGCTTGGGTCATGTGCTCTATACTGAGCCAAGTATTGTTGGGGTGGGAGTGTGGGAGGATGGTGATGGAATATACTATTTTTTTTTTTTAAGATTTTTATTGGGGAATTGGGGGATGGGAACAACGCTGGGGAATTGGGGGAAGGGGAACAGACAAGTTGCTGTCCTTTCGTTATTCAGTCTAGTTGTGGAGGACGTTGCTTCACTGGCCCAAGTTGGCACCATCATTGCACTCTTCCCGGGCGAGGCAGATCAGTTGCTGGCTTCTGGACGGCCGCTCTCCGCGGCTGCTGGCTGCTCACGCTGGCTGCTGGCTACACATGGTGGCCCATGGCAACCCACTGCAGCAGGGGCTGCAGCCTACGCCGTCGCTGGCGACTCACAGCAGCCCAGCTCCAGGTTGAGCTGTTGTTCAGCATCTTAGCTGTAGAGGGCAGTGTCACTGGCCCTCATATGTGGAATCTGAACCGGGGCTCTCTGGCATCCCAAGCCAGCTCTTAACCAACACACCACTCAGCTGGCCAGGAATATACTATTTAGTTAGGCTTGAGTCACTTTCCTACCCCTGCATCAGGAGCCAGGATATCCAAACCACAGGCCCTGGCAGGGAGTTCCTCAAAGAAAATATGGATTGTTGCTCAAAGAAGGGGGAATGATGTTAGACAAGGTTAGGGAGATACCTCTAATGGCTATAATTCGGCTGTTGTGAGTTAGGTGTTTAGTGATGCTATGGGCTCATGAGTTTTATTGAGATAATTCAGAATATTTTGGGTGAAAGGAAATAGAAAATGATATTCAGGCCATAAAAATGAGGAGGAAATATTGAACTTGCTGTTGATCAGAAAGCTTTTTGTCTCGAGTTTGGAGGTTAGAGATGTTTTCAGTCTACAGAGGGAGTCTGCAGTGTGACTGAAAAGCAGTGATTAAAGGCATCATGTATTGGCATCAGGAAAGCACCCAGATGGCTGGGCCACCTCCAAAGTTTCTGATTCAGTAGGTCTGGGGTGGAGCTCAAGAATTCGCATTTCTTATTCTCAGGTGTTACTGATGTTGCTGGTCCAGGGAATACACATTTCAGTGCTGCTGATTTAAGGCAAAGGACGTAAACACTCCATTTACCAGAAAGAAAGAAGAGAGAGAGAGAGAGAGAGAGAGAGAGAGAGAGAGAGAGAGAGAGAGAGAGAGAGAGAGGAAGGGAGGAAGGAAAGTGGGGGGAGGAAGTCAGCCCGTGTTTCAATAAATATGTTACAAGATGTTCAGACTTCATTAATAATCAAATGTGTTCAAATAAAATCATCAATGGCTTATCATTTCCACTTGTTTGCCAACGTTTTAGAAGACTGACTAAACTCAGTGTTGATTAATGTTTAGTAAAATGGCTGTCTCATACATACACTGTTGTTTAACAATGTAAATTGGTACAACCTTTCTGGAGGGCAGTTTGGCTATATGAATCCAACAATAAAATGTGTTTTGACACTACAATCCCACTTCTAGAGTTTTCACTCTAAGAAATAATCGTACATGTGTGAAAAGATGCATGCATAGGGTGGTTCATCACAGTTTCATTTATAATGAGGAAGAAGGAACCCCCTAAATATCCTTCCATGGAGAGCAAATGATGTAAATTACATAAACACACAGTCTTGTTATGCAGCTAAGAGAAGGTGATCAGAGCACTTGGGCTGTGTTGGGGTCAGGAAGGGTCTTGGCTGCACATCCTGGTCCCCACTTTCTCTCACTTCCTCCTTCCCATTAGAGCTATGATAAAAACAGGAGAAGTAGGGAATATGTCCTCACCTCTAGCTGAGGACAATATATACAGTAATACCTTGGTTTGCGAGCATAATGCGTTCCGGAAAAAAACTACCCGTATTGCAAGACATCACTCATTTACCAAGTTAAAATGTACTAGAAATGTTTGCTTGTCTCGTAGAACACTCGCAAACCAAGTTACTCGCAATCCAAGGTTTTACTGTATATTTAAATTCCATTAGTTTAAAAGTATCTGTATGTATCTATCTATCTACCTATCTATCTATGCTTATAAGTACATGCTTGTGTATATGTTTTTATTTTTTTTATTTTGCTTGTGTATATGTAAGAGGAGTTTTTGGAGGGGGTTGTCTATTCATTCAGTCGCCAAATATAATTGATCAGACAGAACAAGATAGACAAGGTGCTTTCTGTTCGTAGAGAACACTTCTAGTCGGAAAAGACAGATAATAAGTAGAAAAAATATAAATAATTTGATTCCAGATGTAAAAAATGATTTGAAAAAGATAAAAGCAGGGTGTATTGCGCACAACATTTTAACAGTGACTATCAAAAGCACAGCTATGGGTAAGTGTTTTTTTTTTCTTTTTTGTACTTTCCTGTGTCATCAAAAATTTACTTTTTCAAAGACCATCATGCTTAACATGGCCCCCTGGATAACCTGTGCCTTTCTTTCCTACTTCAGCAACCTAAGCACAAGCACGATGGTTCTCCCCCTCACCCACTTGCTTTAGCCGCCCTTGCTCCTAAGCTGAAGCTCCAGTTCCTTTTGTAGCACCCCTTAGTTCCTTCTGTAGGACTCCGTTACCCCTCACACTTCCCAGGCTCATCTCTTAGGCTCACTTCCTCAGAGCAGCCCCTGGACTCCCTGATTTGTCTCCACTAATCCCCCCACCAAAACCTCTTCGGCCTTTCTCATAGCCACCTGCATTTTTCTTATATATTATGCATGACAGTTTGTAAGTTACATATTTATTTCTCTGCTGACTAAACTCACTAATATGCAAGCTCCTGAGGGCAAGAACCGGGTCTGTTTTGTCACTTGTATTATTTGTGGAATGATTGAATGAAAGAATGCATGTATATATGATTTTGCCTTAAACAATAAAGGTATTTAGAATATTTTAAAAGCAGACCACAATGTTACTTGAATAC
Source organism: Hipposideros armiger (assembly GCF_001890085.2). Taxonomy (NCBI): domain Eukaryota; kingdom Metazoa; phylum Chordata; class Mammalia; order Chiroptera; family Hipposideridae; genus Hipposideros; species Hipposideros armiger. Next base: position 454,765 of record NW_017732040.1, on the reverse strand, counting down.
AAAAGAATTCTTTGCTTTATGAAATAGTTCATGTTGTCTTTTAAAATGAGGTGAATGGGGGGGGGGAGCGTGTTTTATCTGTATTGCACATATCAAGTGTGCATATCCTTCAGGGCTGGGGAGAAAGTCTAGAATTCATACTTCCCATCCAAGAGACATGAGTCCTAGTTATGCAAACTGGTGCCTGAGTACTCCTCGGACAATCCTTAATGACACAGGGACTTGTCTGCTCATCTTAAAACCAGGATATTGGGCCAAGTGACCTGTGGCCAAAATCCTTTACAACTAAAAATTCCTGTGGTTTGGTGAGATCTGGGGTGGATGCTTAGGTTTGGAGTTGGTCACTTATTTGTTCAGAAAACAATTTAAAACAAATACATTCTACTCAGCTATCTATGCCTTGGTCAATGGAAATAGAAAATACATATGATATTACTATATTATGGGAGATAAAAATACTTTTCCTCCCACCATCTAAGTTTTTCTAGCTGGGCTAATAATCCAATTAACAGAGAGAGATTGACTGGAGAAAATCAAATTTTAATATGTGTGCATGGGGAATTCACATAAGCATGGAAATCCTAAAGAACAATGAGGCAAAATTGGGTACATATGTCATTTTGGACAATGGAGAAAAGTGGGGAACGAGATTTTAGGTTTCAAAAATGAGAATGGGTGATTTATAGGTAATTGAGAAAGAACGGGACACACATGGCAGGCAAATTCTTGCTTCAGTAGGACACAGGGGTGATCTAGCTACCAGGCCCCTGCCTGGAGCCCTCCCATCCACCATATTTAATTCAAATTATGCTGAAGAGAACAACTTAAGATTTCCTTTCTGGAGCAGGCCTTTCCACCTGAATCTCTTGGGTAGGGTCAAACGTTCTTTCTGAAACAAACATTCTTTTCTTCCTTTTTTTTAAAGATTTTATTGGGGAATTGGAGGAGGGGAACAGCATTAGGGAATCGGGAAGGGGAACAGACAAGTTGCCGTCCTTTTGTTCTTCAGTCTAGTTGTGGAGGACGTCGCTTCACTGGCCCATGTTGATATTATCATTGTGCTCTTCCCGGGTGAGGCAGATCGGTCACCGGTCACTGGACAGCCGCTCACATCAGCTGCCGGCAGCTCATGGTAGCTTATGGGAGCCCACTGCAGCAGGGGCTGCAGCCTATGCCGTCGCCTGTGACTCATGGCAGCCCAGCTCCAGGTCGAGCTGTTGTTCAGCATCTTAGCTGTGGAGGGCAGTGTCACTGGCCCTCATGTGGGATCTGAACTGGGGCCCTGCTGCTCAGAGCTGGCAACCCAATCCAACTCTTAACCAACGTGCCACTTGGCCAGCCCTTTCTTTTTCTTTTATTTCTTAATAACCAGCCTAAAATCAGTATCGCAAAGGGTAGCTTTAGGGTGGCAAAGCTTTAGACCCCTTCATTATCAAATGTGACGAGGTACTAAGAAAATCAATAAGAATAATCTTGCTTATGATAATTCTGTAATACAACAAAATAACTTGATGAATTATGAGTCCATAAGAAAAGAGTTTGTAAAAAAAAATTTGTGGGTAAGTACAGGAAATCATTACTAATATCAGTTAGTGTTAAAGCCAAAGAACAATAATAATTAGTTCATTTATAATATGTGGGTCAGTTATTATTTTAGCCTTTGAATTGGGAAAAATACTCATATTTATTATATAGTATTTCTGGACTTATCATATTATTTTCTCCCCAAAGAAGATAATATCCTTCATACAATATCCAAATACATTCTGCTTGGAAGACTTGGCCTTTGTTGGAACCTTCAACTTTTTTGTCCACACCTGTCATCTTTAAATATGCAACTGCCTAATTTCCTTCCAGAAAGGCATCATTATAACTGAAGTCATCACAGTAAGGAGAAAGGTGGGCTCAGTCCTGTTTTCAGGATAGTTAGACGGCCTCATCAGCAGGCTTGAGTCTCATGGTTGGGGAATTTTCTGGCCTTACAAAAAGGACACCACTGAGATAAAAGATGAATTTTTGAAGATTTTAAATATAATCTTTCTCATAGTGATTTGGAATGAAATTTAAAGCAGGTTCTTCCTGTATCACCATCTAAGAGAGTTTAGATGCTGAAATGCCCCAAAGAGGTTATATTGTTAATGGGGAGGCGAGGCTGCCGTAATAGAGACCCAATGGTACAATAGTGCAAAGAAGATGGACTTTTATTTCTGTCCCACTCAACAGTCCTCTGTGGTGATTAGTCTAGGACAGCAGGCCGCTCTGCTCCTGAAGGGCAGTCTGGCCTGGCCCCGTCTGTTTTGTTGCTTCACCACCTCCCAAGTGTGGTCCTTGTAGGAAAGGAACACTTTTCTCTTCTTCCCTTCCAGGTTCTTTGGTCTAATAATTAAATTAACATACTACAGTTCAACAGGAGAAAAAAACAAGTTTAATTATATATATATATATATATATATATATATATATATATATATATATATGATACCCATAAAAATATGACCCAAGGTAGTTAGGCAATTGAGGCTTAGAAGCCATCCTGAGCTAAGGAATGGGATGATAAGGGCCTGGGGCTTCAAAAGGAAGGAAGGTAATTCAAAGGAGAATAGAAGAGCAGATATTTGGCAATTAGAAGTTTGCCCTGCCTCATACTTATCTCTGGTAATGGCTCTCTTTCTGAGCCAAGCTCCCATCTAAATTCTTTTAGGTAGTTCAGGGAGAAGTAAAAGTTTTTCCTGAGTCTGTTGGGGCTTGATTGCCTTCAGGTCAAAGTAATCCACATGTCAAAAAGACACATTTTTGAGGTGGCTTATTCTGCTCCCCTTCATTCTCATTCACAGAATAAAAGCTGGCTCACCGCCAGCCCGTGGGATGGGGGAAGAAGAATGCAGACAAGCCATTCCTTTTTAAAGACATTGGCCCCCATCGCATCTACCATTGTCTCACATCCCATAGGTGAGAACTGAGTCACAAGGCCACACCTAACTGCAGGGAAGGGCTCTAGCTGGGAAATGTGGCCTCTAGCTGGGTGGCCATGTACCCCGCAAAAACTCTGGGTGTTCTTTTACCAGAAGAAATAAGGAAATAATGGATGTTGGGGCAAGTTAGAAAGTTAGACTCTACCATGGTGGTCTTGTGGAAATTTAAAGAATAAGGGTACGTAAAGCACACAATGCTAAAGAAGCATCACAGTTTTTCTTTTTTATTTAGAATTGTGTGTGTGTGTGTGTGTGTGTGTGTGTGTGTGTGTGTGTGTGTGTGTGTATTCACTGGTACAAAAGGAATACAGCCATAAGTTACATTTCACAATTCATGTAGGAGATATCTTTTGACAATTTTATCAAGTTTCCAATGGTTAAAATTTTTCATTTCCTCTGAAAGATAGAAGAGGTCAGTGTGACCCCCTTCCCTCAGTATCTCAATATTTTCACGTACTAAGTTGAAGCTCGCTGCATCGCTCCTGAGACACAGAGATCTCCCTTGCCCTCTGGGCAGGGTTGAACTTACCATGAAGCTAATGAAGCTTAAATTTCAGGACCCCTCACTTGTACAGGCCCCCTTATAGGTTTCCAGAGGGGCCCTAGCATTGTGTTCAGCATTTCTTAAAGAGAGCTTCCCAAATTCTTAAGCTTCCTGGTCTACTAAATCTGGCCTTGCCAACTTGTTCCATGCCTCCATCTACCACTCAGCTCTACTACTCTTGCAACTTTTTCTCAGATGGGAAGAGGCTTCTAGTTGTCCCATCTGCCTCATCCACATAATTTCTTGGAAGAAACAATCCTAAAGGGAAGAACATCAAAAGAGAGAGCACTCCAAAGAGAGGGATGTTAAAATTGTTTTTCTTTGCATCTACCACATAAAGTTCACTTTTTATATCCTGGCCTGCTTGGGTGTTTTTGAGGACTCTCATATGTAGCAGTAGGAATTCCTGGGAAAATCTATATTTTTATGGCACCTTGGTTCTCCAGGCAAATGCCTCCATGTAATGAGAGTGTCAGACATTAGTCACCAGCAGGTCACTTAGATTGGACCCATAGGCTGCCCACTGGGCATTCTTTCCCTTTCCACCTGCTGCATGTCATCCAAGCTTGCTGTTGCTTGTATTAATTTCTGGCAGGTCTGGGTTCTCCTAGTAAGGGCCCCTTTGGTTAGAACTTCCTTGTAACTGTTAGAGGAAGAGAATCTTCTGTTAGTTCCACTTTCAGGTTAGAAAATTAATCTTTTATCAGCCAAAAGCATTGTTCCTGGAGTGGAGTTTGACTGTACGAGTATGTGGGGAAGAGGAGAGGGAGAGATGGATGCAAATGTGCACACATACAGAATTTAGCATGGAATTCCAAGGAGGATATGATCTTCTGAAATCCTTCCTTGCTAAACCCAGATCAGGGGACTCTGCTCTAGAAGCTGAAAATGTAGCTAACTTGACTGGTCTGTAATAATCCCATCCCCATGAGCCTGTGGGGCGAGAGGGTGGGGAATAAATGAGATCATTCATGTAAAGCATTTAGCATAGTGTCTGACATACAGTAAGTAATTACAGTTGTTCACTTCTCTGTTGGGGTTTGGATGATCTTACTGGTTTTCATGAGTTCCTTAGGACATAACAACATTAGCTTTTGGCTGCTACTATTTTCCACAGCCTGTTGATTTGCCCTTTAATTTGAAGGCAAACGTTTAGAAGCTTTACTCTTCTTACGTAGCCAAATCTACAATCTTTATTTTGTGTGTTATTTCGTTAATTACTTTGAAGTTTGGACAGTCACCCTTCCAACAGAGCTTTGACAGATTCTGTTGCTTCTAGATTGTTTTCTCCCCATGGTTTTATTTATTTATTTATTTATTTTTTATATGTTTTCTTTTTTTTTTTTTTTTTAG
>NW_017732040.1:441016-446116 GCF_001890085.2 Hipposideros armiger | reverse complement strand
GAACCGGGGCCCTCTGGCATCCCAAGTCAGTTCTTAACCATCGCGCCACTCGGCCGGCCCCCCAAACAATCAATTCTAATATGTACTATCAGCAATTGGACAGTTTGAATGAATCCATCATCCAGAGATGTCCAGAGCTTGTTAATTGTAAAGGAGCTGTGTTCCATTGCAACAATGCGAGACCACACGTAAGTTTGATCACCCGTTAAAAATTATTGGAGCTTGGATGGGATATGTCGCCATGCCCACCATACTCACCTGGCCTTGGACCGTCAGACTTCCACTTGTTTCGCTCTCTTCAAAACTCCTTGCGTGGTGTAACTTTCAATTCAGATGAGGCTGTAAATTAGCACCTTGTTCAGTTTTTCACAAATAAAGACAAGTCCTTGTATCAACGAGGAATTATGAAGCTCACTGAAAGATGGCAAAAGGTTATCAAACAAAATGGGCAATATATCATTGATTGATTTTGGTTCTTTATATAAATAAATGACCTTTGAAAAACATAGACAAAATGCATCATGACTTTTCCAACATCCCAACAGATCTTTTCAATTTGGAGTAATGTTCATTGTTAGATACTGAAATTCATAAACTTATAAAGAGTTTCAGATGGTTTTCTTATATGAGGACTTACATATAAAGCTCTCTGACTTGGAGGGCCCACTTTTCATACTGCCTAATCTGCTAAAAAGGAATTTAAGTTTAAGAAAACAAAATGTGCTAAATCAGTAACAGTCATTTTACAAGATGATATGCCTGTTTAACAGGCTCTGTAACTGCAATGTTGTTTAGCAGGAAAAACCAAACTTATTTCTATTGGAATAGAATGTATTTCTAAGTTTAAAGATAGTTCACTGCTTTAAGTGGGTCTTTTGTGCTTATTTTAGTTTGCTTGTTTTTAGCTTTGGGTTTGTGGAAGTTGGTGGGAAGAATTAGGGGGTAATGTTGGAGTTATTTCCTTATGTAGAATGAACAGACTGACCTAATTCTGTTTACATTTTTTATACTCAGCAACTGTTTTTCTAATACTCTTACACTCCATAGTAAAGAACTAATGTGAACTTTCTTACAAAGTCAATATATTGTCATGATACTTGATGGGGATGAGAGAGAACCTCATAGAAACTCATGATTCTGAAATGACACTGGCTTAGGGTAAACATCATAAAATATATTTGTGGATTTTTTCCCCACTCTCTGAAAGCTGACACAGTTAAGTGCTATGTGGCAGTTCTGCTGTCAGTCTCATCGTGCATGACCCAAGTTGAATGGCATACTTTCTGGGGAAGTCAAACTTTACTTCTGTGATACAGAACAGAATAGATCAGAGGGTGCATCTGAGAAGAGCTGTTCACCAGAGCAAAGCCTGGACAAGGATCTCTGAGCAGGCCTAGGTGGGGAGGTCAGCCAGGTGGCTAGTGGATGCGATCTGGATCTCTTTTACTCATCCTGGAGCTCTGAAAGAGTATTAATTAGCTATGGACATAAATCTGGCTTTTCTCTTTTAAAAAATTAGAAAGGAGGTTCTCTTTATGATATATTTTTCATTGTGAATGCATAATACAAATTCCCTGATTTGGGTGTGTTTGGGTAGTGCAGGGAAGATTCTATAGGTGATTATAACCTACAGGTATAAAATAACATCAGTTTTTGTAAAGTTAAGATTGTAATGTTAATGGTTGAATGTTGTCAGATGCCGTTATTGGCAATGCTGTCTTATATAGACATCAGTATGTTCTTGCCTGGTCAGAAAAGCAGGCCTCCTGGTAACAATGGCTATTTTTCACTGAGGGTGCTGTGCTATCTGTTCTCCAAATAGTACAGCTACCACCCAGTTCTGACTTTGCAGCTTGTGCCAAGACTGTAGCAGCAGCAACAAATTGAGAGGACTGTCTAACTCAGGGGTCAGCAAACTTTTGAGATGGAAGCGCCAATCCTGTCCCTCAGAACAATTTAAAAATTATTTGAGAGCCATAAAACAAATGAAATCACCATTATGTGAATAATATCCTTTAAAAATTTTATAAATGAAACTATGATAGNATCTTAGCTGTAGAGGGCAGTGTCACTGGCCCTCATATGTGGGATCCGAACCGGGGCCCTCTGGCATCCCAAGCCAGCTCTTAACCAATGCACCACTCGGCTGGCCCCCCATGGTTTTATTTTTATTATTTAGCCATTTAATCCACCTGGAATTTATCTTGGTATATGCTCTAAGGTAAAAGTTTACTTGATCTTTTTCCCCATTGCCAACTGTCGACGAATGTCCAAAACCTACAGAAAAAGTTTATGAGTTTATTTGAGCCAAAATTTTGAGGGGATGCCTGGAAGCAAGATCTCGATGGATTGAGAAAATGCTCCAGAGAATGGCAATTTTGCAGTTCTTTTTATGCATTTAGAAGCAAAGGAGAAAATGTAAGGAAGATTACATGAAATCCATTGGTGGTAGATTAAAAGGGCAGGAGAAAGCAAAGCAGGGAAATCTCTAGGACTGGATTAAAAGCAAAAGGGAGAAATATACTTCTTTTACATTTGTGGGTAAAGTATAGTTAACATTTAATATTTACAGTAAATAGAGACGGTATGCAGGCAACAAGATAATAGTGAGGAGTTTCATGGTCTCCTGCTCTGGTGGTCTTGTGCCCCAGTGCCCACGGTTATGCCTTCTAGGGGTCTGGAAAAGAAAATTATTGACATTTCAAAGGTATGGCATTCTAGATGCGTAAGAACCATGGACAGGGTCGCTTAAGGTAAAAATTGACCTTTGTTAAGGAAGCTATTGGCCTGGAACATGACTACCCGCCATGACCTGCCCAGTTAGGAATTTATGATCAGACTATCTTGTGGGGTTACTTTTGATCACTGAGCTTGTCAGGCCTGCTATGTGGCACCTCCCGAGTTTGTCTCTATAGCCCTTTTTTCTTTCACACAACCACTTATTCTCCAACCATTTATTAAATAATCTTCCCCTCCCCACTCTATTGTAACATATTCTTTATCATATAATAAATTCCTGTACCTTCTTGTAAGGTCTTTTCCTGGGCTTTCTATTCTGTTTCACATAACAAGACTATTCCTATATTTGCATAACTATATCTTAATATCTTGTAGACCTAATCCCCTTTATGACTCTGTTTTTCTGAAGAATCTAAAATATGTTCACCAGTTTATTTTTCCAGATAAACTTCTTAAAATATTGACAAATCCTAAGAAAAATCCCTAAAAATTTTGAATGAAAATTGCATTAGACCTATAAATTAATGGGGTAGTATTGCCATCTTTACAATATTTAGTTTTACCAACTTGGAACATTGTAATGTCTTTCCGTTTATTCAGCTAGTTGTTTAGCTTATATTCATTAGTGAATAAAATGAGTGATATTTTATTATTTGAAGTTTTGTAAAAAAATTTAACAAAATGACAGGTTCCCCTTCTCTTTGTACTATAACAGAGAAGTAAAACATACTTTCTTTCAATTTTCACACAAATTTAATTTCAGAACCAAAATATGGCAGTTAACCTTTCACTCAAAACAAAACAAAACAAAACAAAACAAAACTGAAAGTAACAGCAGGCCACATATCATGCCATGGAGTTTGCTTCCTAGTTTCCCATCTTTTTAATGTCTTAGAAATTTATTTTAATCTCTTTGTCCATCACAAACACATGAGTTACTGTAATGGAATCCCCCCAAGTCCCCGGTGAGGATTTAGGTAGAGTGGATGTCCCAATTATTTGGGACAGCTTTTTGTGGTTTTATTCTTCTGGTGGACACTTGTCCCCATACCCTCCTATCAGTGAGTGCCTGCTGCCCTTTCCAGATGCTCTCCCAGTCTGTTACCTTTGAACTTCTTAGTGACAATGTTTCAAAGATAGTGGGTAGAACATTGTATATCAGGGTGATCTTAGAAAATCTGAGCCATATGATCAATGCTTTTCTAGTCTTCCAGATGCATCATTTGGGAGATCTATTTTATTTTGGAGGTAGGGGAGAGGAGAAGGAATATAATGGCTGCAGACCGTTATTCTATTTCAAATTCCTAAATTCCTTCAGTATCTTTAACTCAAGCCTTATATTCCACCCTCCCCCTAGCCCAAGTTAATGAAGTAAAGTAGTGGGTTGTCGGAAAAGTCATGACACATGTTTGCGACAGATGGCACTCGTTCATTTTTGGAAGTACTAGAGTCATTCGCATCTATGTTATTGCTATGTCATTTGACAGCTGACAGTTCTAGTTTCATTCTAAAAAAAAATTAAATGATTTGGTTGAGTTTTGGAGATTTTACAACAAGTTGAAGATGGGAAACCAAACTGTGCATTTTTGCCATATTTTACTGTTTTACTTCCATAAAGGGAAGAACGTGCGTCAAGCTTGTGAAAAGTTGCATAAAGTTTATGGTAACAGTGCTGTACAAGAACGTCAGTGCCGATGATGGTTCATGAAATTCCGTGCTGGTGATTTTGATCTCAATGATGCTCCTCGGTCAGGGAGGCCCACCAAGGTTGATGATGACAAAATAAAGGCATTGATCAAGTCAAACCCATGTTACACGACATGAGAGATTGCAGAAACATTGAACATCCATCATTCAAGCATTCATGACCACCTGAAGAAGCTGGGATATGTAAGCAAGCTCGATATTTGGGTTCCACATGAACTCAAAGTAGTTTATTTGATGGCATGTATAAACATATGCGATATGCTCATTAAATGTGAGGAAAACGATCCTTTTTTGAAGTGACTAATAACTGGTGATGAGAAGTGGATTGTTTACAACAATGTGGTGTTCAAATGGTCTTGGTCCCGAGATGATGATTTACCTCAAACGACATCGAAAGCAGACATTCATCAAAGGAAAGTTATGCTCTCAGTGTGGTAGGATTTTAAAGGTGTCATGTTTTTCGATCTCCTACCAAGGGACCAAACAATCAATTCTTTTTTTTTTTTAAAGATTTTTTTATTGGGAAATTGGGGGGATGGGACAGTGCTGGGGAATTGGAGAAAGGGGAACAAACAAGTTGCTGTCGTTTTGTTCTTCAGTCTAGTTGTGGAGGACGTTGCTTCACTGGCCCAAGTTGGCACCATCATTGCGCTC
>NW_017732040.1:412908-438841 GCF_001890085.2 Hipposideros armiger | reverse complement strand
AATTTAAAAATTATTTGAGAGCCATAAAACAAATGAAATCACCATTATGTGAATAATATCCTTTAAAAATTTTATAAATGAAACTATGATAGTTTCATTTTCATTTTCAATTTTACTTCAGGGCCACATGTACGTACCCAAAGAGCCGCATGTGGCTCGCGAGCCGCTGTTTGCCGACCCCTGGTCTAGCTAATGAAATCACAAGCTCCAGAGTGGCTGCGAGGGTATTCTGCTTTCTTCCGGTTTGATACAGTGCAGAAGCTACTGAAAGGTAGGAGAGGAGGGTTCTAGATTCAGTTCTAGCACTACTTAGCTGTGGGAGTTCTGGTAGGTCGTTGTCCTTCCTGTTTCAGTTACCTTATCAGCAAATTGAGAATGAGAAAACCTGCCCTGCTATATGAGAGAATGATTATAAGGATCAGATGAAACTTTATTGATATAAAGTGCTATTATCATTACATCATAGAGACCTTCATTTAAATATTTGAGGGGAGAAAAGCTAAGGGCTGAGGGTGTTTAACTTGGTGAGTGGGGTGAAGACATTCAGTGATCATGTTGAACCACAGGCGGGGAATTCCCCATCATGTCTTGGAAACCTCATCCAGTGAACAGCAAGGCTCTCAAAAAGCAGGGTTGGGAAGTGGGAGATGGTCCATTGAGGTTCCACTGAGCTATCTCAACGTAGCTGCCATTGGCTGTTTCAATGACGTATGAGCCAGTGCTTTTCCTAAGCCTTTCAGAGCTGCCCAGCCGCTCTGGTTACGCCATTAATCTGGCTTTTAATCTTAGTTGAAGTAGATGTATCTTTTGCTCATCAAATTCTTAAGTTGTTAGAAAATACGGATAAGTTGACGGGTTTGTCTGCCTGCCTGACCTTTCTGGTTTCTCAGTGGTTACTTTATCTCTGTGATTCTTTTGTGCCACCCTGACCCTATCCTCCTTCCTTGCCTCCTCCACTCCCTCAACACCATCTCCTACACAGATGCCTTTTTATTTCATTGGCTGCCAGGAACTCCATTTTCTTAGCAGTAGCGGTTTTCTTTTCCTTCCATTTTAAAGAGTTGCCATTGTGCGAGACTTGCTTATAGCACTGAACAAAGGGAGTGAGATAAGGACTCTCATTCCAGTTCAGCTTCTTTTACCCTCTGGGAGAAGCTGTCCCCTTCTTTGGGCAGTTTGCAGCAAGGAAAACAGCAGTTTCACAGCAACAGTTTGTTGCCAGAACCATCTTTCTAAATGGAGATGTTACTTACTCAAAGCCTGATGACACCCCTCTGCCCATCCAGGCTCCACAGGCCACTCAGGCACACCGATAGATGGCTTTTGTTTGTCCTGGCCTGGCCTCCACAAGGTTTAAAACAATTTAAACTAGTAAGAACTTTAAAGATGGGACGATTTTAAAAATCAAATCCAGGATTTTGGTTTCTCTTGGGAAATTGTTAGATGGCAATGCTGGGCACCAGGAACTGTTGGGCCACCCCTTAGCCAAGGCTAGTGTTCTCCAGATAGTACAGCTACCACCCGGCCTGTCACTCCCTTACATTATGTAGGTAGGTACTTGTGTTTGCTCCCCCAACTATTGGATCAAGTTCAAACTCCTTATAGGAGTACAGGGTCCTTCCCAATTAGGTCCCACCCTGCCTCTGCCTCTCACCTCCTGCCACATTCCCACAGGCATTCTGACAGTAGCTATGTTACTAAATGGATAGTTGCTTGCCTGTTTGAGTTGGCTCACTCACATTATTCTTTACCAAAGAGACCCATTTTGCAGATCCCTCTGGATCGTCCATTTAGCAACAAGTTTTGTGCCTGGCCACCACTGTGGAGTGTTTCAAAGGAGTTACCTACATTTTAGATTTTCATGGTGTATTTATCCAAAGCTTCTGTGAAGGGCAAGAAGCAGAGGAAGGAAGAAAGCAGATGGGGCTCTTCCTGTGCTTATGGTCGTTTCCAAAACGAATACATTTCATTTGGTTACTCAATCATGTATTTCCAGACATTGTGCTCTGTGAAGTTGAGGGCATAGCAACAAAATGATTGTTTACTTTGGTTAGTATATCTGTTGTTAAACATGGCCCATTCTTTCCCAGAAGTATGGGAAAATTCGTATATCCGTTTGCCTTGGTACTTGTACTTCTAGACAATAAAAATCAATTCAAGCTATTGAGTAGTTACTTACTTTATTACTGTTCACATTATGTCCAGGAGCTTGCAGAGGAGTGGTTTTTCAGAAACTGAGCATTTGCTTCTCCAGGTTTTGGGCTTCATTTCACTGGGGTCATCACTTGTCCCAAGTTCCGTTCTATGCTGGTTCAAAACTTGATTTCTTCAGGAGGAATCAGGCTTTAGGAATTTATGTCACCCTAGCCAAACTCACAAGGTTTGTTTGTAAACGAGAATATTCATCTTTTTGCATATTTATTGAACACCTACTGCATGTGTGGCCCTGTCCTAATCTCTGAGGAAACAGAAATGAATCATAAATATGATGTGGTCCCTGCCATTCAGAAGCTTATGGTCCGGAAGTGGGACAGATGAGTAAACAAAGACATTATATATAGCGTGCTAAGTGTAGGGCGACACTCTGGGTTGTCCTGGTTTATGCCTGATGTCCTGGTATAACTGTTAAAGTGCCCTTTTTCAAAACTACTTAAGGGCCACAGTAAATTCTCTATGGATGTTTGGGGTACAGAGATGGTAGAAAGGAAGGAAAAATCAGCCTGCTTTCTCAGAGAAGATACTTGAGCTGGGTGATAAGGAAGTTCGGGCAGTCAAGGTCTGGGATCTTAAGGTGAGGGCAAAGGGGAGGAATGTGCAAAACTCTGCAGGGCAAAGAGAGATTGTTCTGGAAGCAGCGATTAATTTTACACTTAGTAAAAATACAGATTTGCATATCCTTCTCGCAATTTGAATTTTTTTTTAAAGAAGCACCCCAGATGATGCTTGGACATATGAAAGGCTCAGAACCAATTCTCTACTGATTATGTCTAGGAGTACCAAAGGTTGGGAATAAAGGGGGACAGGGACAGCAAGACTAGAGCACAAGTCACAGACTAGCCAGGCAGGGGTGACCCCAGATGAGAAAACCCTCAGAGGTATTTGGGAGGCATTTACAGTGGAACTGTGAGAAATAGGGATGCAGAGGAATGAAAAGATTTGAGAACTATTCAGGAGAGGAAGAATAAACAGGACCTAACATATTCCAGTTACTGATTTACATTGGGTAATATTATTTCCAGGCAACAAAATACTTGTGTTAAATATAGGAACCTGGGGGCCCTTATAATCTAAAGGTTTATGTGGTGAGCCATAAACCTAAAAATACAGTTGGGTAGTGTTGTGGTATATTTCCTGTGGACCTAAAACAAAATGACTCTTGTTTACTTCACATCTTCATAGTCTCCAGAACACTCATGACAATTGTGTTTATCTCTGAGAAGGAGCTGGATGAATTCTTTAAGCATCCCAACACTCCCAACACTTTAATCTAGACGTCAGGCAACCCCCTGCCCTATTGTTATGGTGAAACTACCTGCCTATCTTATCTTGCATTATTTTTGCTTTTGTGTTTGTTACCGAATATGTAAAACAGTCATGATTCATCAACAATATACGTGCCAACGACTTTGTTCCTAAGTTCTGGAGCTGGTCTCTCTGTGGGAACCTGCAGCCACTTCACAGATTCACCATTAACTCTGGGAAATAATAATAGTACAAGAAACACTTTATCCAGCCATGGAGACCATTAAGCCTGGTGTTTGAGGCAGCTGATTCACTTGGTGCATTGGTGACTCTGCGGATCAATCCCTAAATGGAAAATGAAGACAATCCGAGCTCTGCCTTGAAGCATTAAGAGGGTTTTTATTTTGAAGACTGCCTTCACCAGGCCTGTTGGCATACTTCTGAAGCAGTAAACTAAGTCAGAAATCAAAGACTTGGAAGTTATGAAAAGAAAGCCTCAAAAAGGAGAATGGGAAACCGATCAGGCTATAATTTCACAGGATAATTTAGCACCCTTTACCCAAGACCTGGTCACAGAGAGTCCAAGAGTGCGGTTTAGGGAGGGACAAAGCATCTAAAATTGCAGCCCTTGGCTACTCTTGTAGCGTTGCTACAAGGCATTTCCAAATTCTAGGAGTGATAGGGTTGAAGGCGAACAGGCTGAAATAGTTCACGCTGTCAATATCAGGGAGGGGGGAAAACACCAGACACCATCGGCCTCAAAAGTTTTTTGTGTTTTTTTAAAATTTTTATAAGGGGCTTAACTTCTGTGTGATCCAATATCACCAACGCCATTACATCACAGTGGCAAGATGAAAAATATAAAAATAAAAAGGGAAGGAGGAAAAGTCCAGCGTGCACGGACCAAGAAAAATGGATCTTCACTGTTCCTGACACAGACGGAGCTGTTGGGGGCGCAGGGTCCAGCGCCCGCAACCAGAGTCGCAGCCGGGAAGCCACTTTCCCGCAGCCCAGGCGCGACCAGAGTGGCGCCGGGGCGGGGGGATCCGGCAGGCGCGCCGCAGACTTCAAAGGCCCTGCGCCGCCGCCGCCCCCGCCCGCGCGCGCGAGTAGTACAGTCCGAGGGGGCGGCTCCTGGGGCGCGGCTCCCGCGGCAGCTGATGCGCGCCGCGCTAGCGGGTAAGCCGGACCCTGGAGCGGAGCCCTCGAGCCCTGGAGTCCCCGAGCCCCCGTGCCGCCGGGCGCTACGGACCAGGGACCCGAGGAGGCCCCAGGAGAGGCATCTTCCGGCGGGAGTCTCTCGGCTCCCGGGGCGCCGCGGCCGCACCGTTTGGGAAGGAGGACCAGGAGGAAGCGGTGCTGTCTGCGGACTGAGAGGAAGCGCTTCCACCCGGGCCCCCGACGGTGCTCGTTTAACCACATCCGCGCCTCCTCTGGAAACGCTTACAGGCGCCTGTCACCGGTTCCCTCCATTTTGAAAGGGAAAAAAGGCTCTCCCCCTTCCCCTACTCTTAGGAGCTGGAGCCGCAGGAGCCGCGCTCATGGCATTCAGTCCTTGGCAGATCCTGTCCCCCGTGCAGTGGGCGAAATGGACGTGGTCCGCGGTGCGCGGCGGGGGCGCCGGAGAGGACGAGGCCGGAGGGCCGGAGGGCGACCCTGAGGAGGAGGACTCGCAAGCCGAGACCAAATCCTTGAGTTTCAGGCAAGTACACGCATCCCTGCCGAGATGCAAACGTGCTGCCATCCATCCATCTGCGGCTCATTCTGTGCGTGTGTGTGGTCGCCCACCCGCGTAACCATGTTCATGGCAATGCTGCGTCCCTGCCTGTAACCAGGTCCCCGCTGTGCATTCAGAAGTTCAGGGTGTTCTGTCCTCCTATGTATTTTCTTTCCCCCGTTTCGGTATGAGCTTTCTGAACCTAACGCAGAATCTGCAGTCTCTCCGCATCCCGATCTACCTCAGTCACTTTCTATAAGCTTCAATCCCCCAGCCCCCTCCCCTACACACACACACACACACAGTGTCATGGGTCACACCCGGTGGAACTTGGGGCCCTCCCGGTGGGGAAGAAGTCTCTGTGTGTCCCTAAAATGCAGTCATGGTAAAGAAGGTCGTGTGATGACAGGCCTCTGGCAGCTGGTGAGAAATGGTGGTCTCTTCTGCGCTGTCACCCGTGTGATTGCAGAAAGCAGGTGACAGCATTCCCTGCCTTGGGCTGAGTGAGTTCCACACAGGTAGAGAGGCCTGTCAAAAGGAAAAGGCCTTATGGCGAGAATTGGTTTAGCTTTTTAGGGGGAGAGGGCAGTCTTTCTTTTTAAGCCTCTGAGAAAGGGCTCTTGTGAGAAAAGGAGTCTGTTGGAAAGCGCCTTTTTTGGGTGTCGGAGGGAAGGATGACATCAAAATAAATGGTGCTGGACAAAAAGCCCCGGAGGATAGAGATTTCAGGGAGACAGGATGCCAGACAGAAACCCTGCACAGCACTGCCCACAGGCCAATCTGTGCTGAGGACCAGTGGGTTGTAAAGTTAGGCAGAAATTCTGGATTCTAGCCTTTGTGGCTATCTAGATTATAAAAGGGTGTTGGAAATACCGTTGAAAGTGGTAATTCCTCATTTTTCCCCCTTGGCAGCTCGGATTCTGAAGGTAATTTTGAGACCCCTGAAGTTGAAACACCAATCAGATCACCTCTCAAAGAAACCTGTGATTCATCACTAGGATTGGCAGGACCTGGGGCCAAAACCCACGGTAAGGAAAGACTTTCATTTACTGCCACTTGTGTTTTGAAGTTTTCAAAATGTAAATAAAGGAAGGAAAAGTGTTAAAACTTACTGCCATTTAAAAAGGTTTGGATCGTCTCCTTACTGAAAAAGAGCTGTTTTTAAGCTCCTGGTTTACTTGAAATGTATGTTTGTTTTTTTAGGAGTGTAGCGGTCAGAGGCTTTCTTTCCTAAGTTTGTACATTTGCAGGATGAGATTATTGTTATTAAACCTTCCTGCTGGCCCCTTCCCCTCAGCCCCTAAAAAACAAAAATGTGTGGAGGAGCGCAGTGGTGGAGGTGTGTTTAGATTTGGCTTCACAGATTTCTTGGGTTAAGTCCCTGTCTGCAGGGGTGTGGCCGGAGACAAAAATTACAGGTAAGAACTGACATTTTTAGATAAGGAAGAATCTTAAGAGGCTGTTTCAAAATTGCTGACCTCTTCCACGCAAAATGGTGGTGAGCCTCTCAGTCCACCTAAGAAAACCTGGTGCAGAGATTCCCTCCTAGCCCCTCAGAGCCCAACCTTGAGCTTGCCCTTCATCTACAGAAGCCTCTGCTGTTCCACTTAATTAGTAGAAATCTTTTTTGTCACACAGCCAGTTTTGAGTAAAATTTCACCTGTCCTGATAGAATTCATTTATGTATTCAATAAATAGAGTGCACTGTGATTTAGCAGTGAAAAAGTCCTGCTCTCATTGAGCTAACATTACGGAGGGTTGATAGACCATTTTAAAGGTTAAGCGAAGTATATATGTCAGTTTGTCTTAAGTATTATGGAGAAAAATAAAGAAGGAGAAAGAGGTATAGGGTATATAGTGTGGGGAAAGGAGATGTTGAAGGGTAATTAGGGGGAGCCTTCCTGATAAGGGGACTTGAGCAGAACCCTGAAGGAAGATGGAGGGAACAGCCTTGCAGACTGTTGGGGAGAGAATCTTTCCAGCAGAGGAAATGGCATCTGTCAAGGTCTGAGACAGGACCAGCCTGTCTCAGGGTGAGGCTCCAAGGTGGGAGGGCAGCAGTGTGTTGGAGGACCAGTGAAGGGGCCAGTGTGGCTGGAGCGAAGTGATAGGCAGGGAGCAGTAGCAGCTGAAGTCGGCCAGGTAAGGGGAGTCTGGCTCATGTAATGATGTATTGATTTTCTCTCTGAGTGAGGTAAGAAGCCTTTTGGAGTATGTGTTAGCTTCCTAGGGCTACAAACTGGGTGACTTAAAACAACAAAAATGTATTCTATCACAGTTATGGAAACCAGGCGTCCGAAATCAAGGTGTCCGCAGGGCCATGCTCCCTCCAAAGTTTCTAGGAAGAATTCTTCCTTGTTTTTTCTCATTTCTTGTGGTTGCCAGCATTCCTTGGTGTTCCTTGGTTTGTGGCAGCATAACTCCAGCCTCTGCCTCCTTCCTGACACAGCCATCTTCTCCCTGTGTATCTCTGTATCGTCACATGGCATTCTTACAGGGACACCAGTCATTGGGCTTAGGGGCCACCCTAATGCAGTATTACCTCATCTTACCTTGATTACATCTGCCAAGATACTATTTCCAAATAAGGTCACATTCACAGGTGGGTCGGGGGAATTAGGACTTCAGTGTATCTTTTTGAGGGAACTCAGTTCAACTCACGACAGGGCTTTGAGCAGAGGGATTGTGCTTTGACTTTCTTTTTAACAGGCTAGCTGGTTGCTGTCTGGAGAAAGGACTGTAGAATGGATGTCCTTTTTATGGGTTTTCTGTATTCCAGTGTATGTCATTGTCACCCTATAGTGGAGATAGAGCCAGCCATCAGTTAGCCAGTTACCTAGATACTGATATGATTATGACTTTTTTTTCTCCCAATGGTTATTGCATTTTATTGCTTGGTAACTTCCTCACAGGTTGCTTAGGGAAGTCGAGTTCTCTATGACAGATGTCACGAAGAAGCTGGGTTATTGGTGAAATACCAGCTTTCTGTGATTTGCTTTTGCTTTAAATTGTGAGCTCCATACTGTGCTTTCCCTGCTCAGAATTGAGAGTGCCTTCCCACTCTCCCTGGGCTGCTTCTAACCATTGTTTTAGGCAGAGACCACTTGGGAACAGGCAAGTTTGTGTATTGGAGCATGCTTTGCAGCACTCTCAGTGCGGGAAGTTGCCACTTGTTTTTCAGAGCTTCCCTTTTCTTCTCTCAAGATTGGCAGATCAGAAAGGGAGAGTTAAAAGCTTGAAAAAACTATTTTGTAGCCTTCTCACCAAATTTAAATAAAGCTCACAAGACTTGTTAAGTAGCTGTTTGAAAGCCTGTTTGAATTTCCCTCAGCTTGGGCAGCCCCTTCCTCACCATTCTGTCAGCTGGTAGTCTGATTCATCCTGACAAATTCTTTGCTAATTGAATAGTGGCTTGTATGGCCCAGGCCTCCAGAGCCATAGAGACACAATTGTTTGATCCTTCCAGGGCTGTGACTCATTATTACTGGTTTTAGCAAGCACATTTTCTTTCACTCTCTCTACAAGTTTTCCTTTTAGAGAAAAAGTTGTAGAGTCCTGGACCACGAAAGCTCTGTGCAATAGTTTATGATTGCAGACCATGTATAATATATGGTGGGGGGTGGGGGGTAGCGTCTAGGAAACAACCACTGCATATTATGAAATTTCTTAATTTAGGGTCTTTGTATAATACCATGATTGCTCATCAACCTGGGAGTATCCTGCCTTCCAGGGCTTCTTCTACCCAACATCTAGAGCAGCGGTTCTCAACCTTCCTAATGCCGCGACCCCTTAAAATACAGTTCCTCATGTTGTGGGGACCCCCAACCATAAAATTATTTTCGCTGCTACTCTATAACTGTAATTTTGCTACTGTTATGAATCGTAATGTAAATATCTTTTTGTTTTCCGATGGTCTTAGGTGACCCCTGTGAAAGGGTCGTTTGACCCCCAAAGGGGTCGCGACCCACAGGTTGAGAACCGCTGATAGAGTGAGGCCAGAGTCCTGTTGATGGCCTTGTCCTACATGCACAGTAAACAGAAAAATACAACCACAGGTCTGACCAGGGAAGAAATCAGTGGGCAAAAATTCCTGGAGAGACATTTTCAATTAAAGTCTAATTTCTGGGCCTGGATGGTCCACTTTTTCCCAAAATCATTGGTTATTTGGCTCCTGATAAAGTTAGTCTTTCATATTTCTGTGGTTCTAGGACATGGTGGGACAGCAGGTGTAGATTATATAAGCCTGTATCTTCTGGAGTGATGAGCTATGTGTTACCCAGTCAGGGGCTGGAGCTAACATATGTAGAAGATTCTAGCTTCCTGGTATATAATGTCCCTCAAAAGTGTGAGCTATATCCCTCCCATATGCCATACCCATGGCCCCTACCCCAACCTCCCTCTAGCTCTTTGAACTCAGGGGAACATCTACATCTATTTTGAAGTTAATTTTCTCTTACTGGAAGTATTTTTAGGGACTAACACTATCTGAACTCTGTAATAACTTCTTAAAGACAGGATTGTATGCCATTCTAGAAATTAAATACCAGATGAAGCTGTGGTTTTTTTGTTTTTGCTTTTTAAGCTACAAATAGAAGCTGGTTTCAGACTAACTGTTAAAATAAAACTATAGCCAAAAAGGTTTCTTAAAAATACCAGAGTGGGGCTGGCCGAGTGGCTCAGTTGGTTAAGAGCTCGCTCAAGTGCAAGCTCTGAGCAACAGTGGTTTGATGCCCGGCCCTAGCTGAGCTGCCAACAGTCGGCAGGATGGCTCAGCTAAAAAAACACAAAAAACAAACCAGAGTGGTGGCTATGTTTGCTCTGGTAGTTCTGTTTGCTCTTTGTCTGTCTGCCTTCCTCCACAAAGGGTGTTTAAGCTGCTCCTGTTACTGTTCTTTCTCTCTGCTGGGTGATGTATCAGTGAGGAGACCACCTAGGAAAGGACTTTTGAAAGAGGTACAATCTCAAGTTCATCCCCCCTTTTTTTCGCGGGGGGGGAGGGAGATGCTTTATGGACTGTGGTTTTGTTCAGTATTTTAGACTATGAAAGCTGTAGTGGATGCCCTGTACTACTCGAGGCCCACCCACCAAAACACACCCACCTTTATTTATAGATTGTTACCCAATCTGTGAGAAAGAATCTTAACTCTTGCAGAACTTCTGATATGCCCTGGGAACAACTAGTTAAACCTACCTTGTTTGACGTGTTAATTAGACACCTCGGTATTTCAAAGACATACTGTAGTCCTCCAGAATAGAAGGAAAGAGGTAAACAGGATCAATCCACGATGTTTACTCCTGGAGAAGTTGGTTGACACAGTTTTGGGCCTCTTGATTTGGAATCAGCAAACTATGGCTCAGAGACGAAATCTGGCTTGCGGCCTGCTATCCTATTATTGTTCTGCCTGAGAGCTAAGAATTGTTTTTACATTTTTAAATGGTTGAAAAAAATTTTGCCATGTGTGAGGATTATATGAAATTCAAATTTTAGGGCCCATATTAAAGTTTTGTTAGAAGGCAGCCACACTTGTTCATTTAGGTATGGTCTGTGCTGTTTTCACACTGCAATAGCAAGGCTGAGTACTTGGAACAGAGACCAAATGGCTGGAAAAGCCCAACATAAAAGTTTGCTGACTTAGATCCACACTTAAGACAATTTTGGCAATTTGGGATAAGTAATTTGGGATAATGACTTTTAAAAAAGCAGTAAGGCTATCCCTGATTAATTGACAAATGAACTGTGGGTGCTGGGTGTCCTTAGTGTAGGCCTCTGTAGTAAGGTAAGGCTTCAGGGAGAGACGGCTTTGGGCCGGCTATTTGTGTCTTCTGCAAAATGGAATGATGTATTAGGTTGTCAGAAAAGTGATGATGTATTTTTTTCTATGTTTTTCGTTGCAAAAATGCGTCATGACTTTTCCGACAACCCAATAATTGGTCTGTCCATGTACTTGACTCTCAATTGACTAAAAGATCTCAGAAATTAAGACAAAAGGAAATTAGGGGAGAATGGAGAGAATTTTGCAATTATTTACTACAAGTACAAACATATAGACTTTTAACTTTTGCCCATTAAGTGTTTTTACTGTAATTTTGGATGTTTCAGATTTGTAATTTGACTGTTGATATGGTATATTGTTGGTATACTCGTATATTGTATGGTTGGTATGGTACATTTATTGGAATGTTTTATTAGACTGTGCGTATATAAGATCTAGAAGGAAGATCTCATTAAAACCTAAGCCTTAGATTTTCAATTCCTTAATTCCTTAGATTTTCAATTCTAAGGCTTTGGGTTAGATGTGTAAGTAAATGCTATGCAAACATTTTTCATTAGGTACACATTGAAGTGTACCAGTCAAGTCTATGAGTATGATTCTCGGATTTAGTTTAACATCCTCTCCCTGCCCCTACCACAGGGATTGCTTTATTAGAATTCCCTAGAAATAATGGGACTAATAAGGACCTTTAATGTTACCTAGTCCAGCAGTTCAACCCATGTGGGTTGTTCCTTCGACAACATTTCAGAATAATCTTTTATTTTTTACTTTTGTATACGATTGACTCTTTCACAGTTTAAATTTTTATATTATATTTTTTGTATTATTGTAAGATGTTTAAGGCTTGAAAACTTCAGCAGCATGATAGAATTCCATTTTTTCCCCATATGGTTTTAGTTCTCAACTTGGAGAACTGGTTAGTAAATGGGGTCAGAACCATGTTTCTTTGCTGCTCTATTGATCCTAGTGTAAATGAGCCATTTAGGGAGCTCCCCTACTTCTGTATAGTGCTCCACTCCAAGAGAATGTCTTTTTGAAGAAAAAGTATAGTGTTTTTTGCAAATACCTCTAAGAGTGCAGAACCCCGCAGTGTTTGAATAAAAAAGTCAGGGGCAGGATGGCAGAAGATGAATGCAGGCCGCTTTTGCAATTGTGGGAGGTGCTTGGGGTGGTTACCATCAGCGTAATTTTAATACAGTTTTTTCCTTTCTTAATATGTGTGTGCATTTTTTGGGCACCGTGTGTGTGTGTGTGTGTGTGTGTGTGTGTGTGTGTGTGTGTACAACCATGTGTGTGCTGGGGGTGCCAAAAAATGTATACAAAGTGGACACTTTGGTCAACATTGCTCAAACAGTAGTTCGCTGTAATCAGAAGTGTCTGGACACTGATGGTGACCACTTTGAATGCCTCCTGTTGTTGTGGGGGTTAGGCATGACTTGTGTTCATCTTTTGTTGTTGATGTATGTAGAGTATTACAACTTTAGTGCAGTTTTCCTTTCTTAAAAAAAGAAAAACAACTCAGGGGCGGGGGCAAAGTCTACCTGCCAAAAGCAAAGATTTTAGTAATGTCAAGCAATATTTTTCTTCTAAGGTGAATAGTAAATGCAAGACCTTTTTAAGAAATATTATAATGATTAAACTCGTTTCAGACTTACAATCCCCAGGTTTGGGTTTACCGGAGCATCAAATAATGCAGTATAACTTACTCAGATAGTTTCTGGTGGTGGAGGCATTTTCTTTGTGTGTGGGTGTGGGGTGGACCCTTCTAAAATTATGCTGCTACTATTTAATAATGCTCCACCTAAAAATGGGTGTGGTTCAAAGCCATTTAAACATTTCAATTAAAGAGTAGTCATAGGGTCTTTTTCAAGTGACCACTAATACTTTTCATAGGAAACCCTGGCAGTAACCATTTGTCACAGTCTCCTAAACTCAGAGTAGTGATGGGGAAGTCATGGTTTATCCACCCAAAACAGCCATCTCAGTGGGGATTTGATAAATAAGGATTGCTCAGTTGTTCAAGAACTGTTCATTTTGGTCCTAGAAAGGGACCACTGCTTGTAAGTTCAAGACCTCACTCACCTTTACATGTCCATGAACCTAATTTTGAGTTCACACAAACATGATTGGATCCCCAGGGGTTAGGATGATGATGGCCAAACTCAAGGGACCAGTAACTGAATGGAGTATTTCATTAATTCACAAATTAAAAATATAATGTAATTTGACAGTTCTCTTTGGTAGATACAAACACTCTCCAGGTACCTTCTTTCCTATGTCATTGCTGGAAATATAACAACAAATTATTGACCTCCAGCTTTCTTACTATAAGATTTCCACCTAGCAGACCACTAACTTTCTGTTTCAGCTGTATTTGTTGGATGTATTGGAAGCAGGTAGCTTTTTTTTGTTTGTTTGGTACAGCATCTAATTTTATTTTTATAACAATGATGCTGTAAGCTAAGACACATGATTTCCATTCCACAGATTGTGAAATTGAGGCTAAAGCCTTTAGTGCTTGTAGTAGAGCGGGGTCTTAAATTCAGCTTTTAAGATCGAAAATCCAGAGCTTTTTGGAACATATTATACAGCTTCTCTCCCCAGAGAATGTGTGAATCTCTCTTCACTGACTGAAGAGAGGCTTATTAGAGGAAATAAAGGTTCTTAAATGTTGCCCAGACAGTGTGATGGGGGAAAGTATCCTCTTTTAAGTATCTTTTTAAGTGATAGTTTTATTTTTTTAATTCTGCGTGAGATGCATCTTCCACATGTGTTAACTTGGCATATATAATATATGAAGTATAAAATGTGTTTTAGGAATTTTGAACATCAGACATTTGGAAGTTTGTAGCACAGTTTAGATATAGAGTCAAAAGCAAAAAAAAAAAAATCATTACTGTGTTAGCAGTGCTATTGGACTGAGAAAATTTTGCTTCCTTAATGCTTAGCTTCAGCTCATCAACGAGAAATAAGGAGGAAATGGACACATTGCATAATCGCTTTTGCTTTGCTCTCTACCTGTGAGTCATGTGTGGGTGAGGAGAGGCAGGTGCATGGAGGCTGTGCAGCCGCCTGGGAATCTGCACCTATTTTGGGGTTGGAAGAGGTGTTTCTAAGAGGCCTACATTGGTTACTTATTACTGCATCACAGAGTACTCCAAAACTTATTAGCAGTTTAAAGCATAAACATTTATTATCCCACATAGCTTTCATAGGTCTGGAATTTGGGAGCAGCTTAGCTGGGTGGTCTGGCTTAGGGTTACTTGTGAGAACACAGTCACAATGTTGGCTGGGACTGTAGTCATCTGCAGGCTTGACAGGGCTAGAGGACCTTCTCCACAGGTCGCTCACTCATGCCTGGCAAGTTAGTGCTGGCTCTTGGTGGGAGGCCTCAGTTCTTCACCATGTGGATGGACCTCTCTCTCCTGGGGTTTCTTAACTGTTCTCCAGCCTGGCAGCTAACTGCCCACAGAGTGAGTGACACAAGAGCAAGGTGTGAAGCTGCACTGTCTTTTATGACAGCCTCAGAAATCGTACTGTTATTTCCACAACAGCCTCTTGGTTACACAGGTCAGTCCAAGGATGTGAATGCCAGGAGGTGGATGGGACTCAGTGGGCGCTCTCTTGGAGGCGGGCTTCCTCAAGCCCCTTTTCTACTTAAAAAAAAAAAAGTTTCTATCAAAGGGTGTAATTTCAAAGACTGCAAAGGTTTTTCATTACTCTCTTCCTTCGGGGCCTCATCACTGTCTCCCCACCCTTTCTTGCTGCCCCTCTTCTTAGAGTAGAGGAGCAGAAGAGGCAGGAAAACGGCATGGCCTGCAGCCAGGGTCCCTGACCTATTGTGGAGGTATCTTGTGTGCCGGGCATACTGGCTGCTGTTGCTTTGTCTGGAGGCTCCTCTCTTGCTGCCTCTTTTTCTTTATCGTGCATCAGCTTCCCAGCTCTGTGTGGGCGGTTGCTACTTTGTGAGAGAGGCAGTTGGTATTTTGAATTCTCCAGTAATTATTTGTGAAGAGGTGCACATTATGGTTGTTTGGCAGCCACCGAGTGAAGTTACACAATTTCAGATCTCTGCAAAGGAGCCCCATCTGGTAGCACAGGCTCTTACCCCCTTTGCTCTTCCTGCTGCAATACCTTGGGGATGTAGGAGGGGTCTTGTGGGGAAGGCCCTCTGTGATTTCTGTCTGTGGTAGGGGCTCTCCACTCTATTTGAAACATAACCTCAAATCCAGATGGTTCCGAAACTCAGGGGCATCTCCTGTGTGAGAAGAGAGGACTTCCTCATTGTTAGACTCCTTTCTCTGGGAAGGGTTTGGCTTCCTGGGGGGCAGGCACTTCTTGAATAGTGGGCCCCGCCCTCTTATTTTATTGTAATCTTGGCCTTCAGAGGACAGGGTTCGGCCTCTTTTAAAATAAAATAAAATAAGGTGCTGGTTTGTAAATTTGAAGTACTTCTTTTATCCTTAATACAAGTCTTTTCCGTTTATCAAGTAGCTTTCCATTTGATTCTTTAGTCTTATATTTTGGAGAGAGCCTTTCTTGGGAGTTAGAAGGTTATCTCCGGAGAACAACATAGCACCTGGCGCCCTCTTACAAAAAGCAATTAATTCCTACTTCCCTCCCATCCTTAGTTCCTGGGTAATGTTTTTGTTTGGTGTGTTTTTAGAGGGTGGGGAGGAGGAGGTTTGGACAGGTAGTTTACTGTCTGGGTTTGGTCCAGGGGTGTGTGTGTTGATGTTGTTTTTCTGCTCTAAGCAGTAACATCTTAAAATTTTGGCATACCTAAGAGGGTGTTCTCCCTTTTCCTGCCTTTACTCACCCAATTGGAACCTTGACCTGGGGCCCCAGTGGTTGTCAGGGGAATGTGAGCTCTGCAGCCCACACCCTTGGGTTCTACCCAGCCTCCCTTGAAAAGGCCTGTTTGTCCTGTTGTCCTGCCCCTGGACAATACGTAGTGTTCACGTCAACTCCATTTTAAGGCTGAGGCCTTGACTAAGTGGCTGAGAAAGTACATATATAAAATGTATTTCAACTTTGGAGAATCAGTGGGACTGGGAATTCAGAGGCATGAAACTGAAAAACAAACAAAAACCCTCAAACTTGCCTAAATGCTAATATGTACCCTATTAACAGTCTCCTCAGGTCAGACCACCAGCAGAAAGGCCAGAATCACTTATTTCCCTCCTGAAGCCCTTGATTCAAACCTGGGAGAGCAGGAGGTGGGTGAGACCAAACATCGGTTTAAAGGAGGAGGGGTCTTCAAAGGGAAAGGATTGAATGAAGAACAAATGTTGATATTTGGCAGCTATTGGGCAGAGCTGAATGGCTTTATCATTACCTATATGTACTTTTTTCTGTATAAAAAAAGATAATCACGTGAAAGGGCATCCTTTATGTATCAGGCATTTGCTCAGCAGTGGGCACTAATAGAGCATCAGCTCTGTTTTGGGCGCTTGGTTCCTATTTTGGGGGTACAAAGGAGACTAGGGTATGAGGCCTCGATAGAGCTCCGAGTCTGGAAAGAGCTAGCTGCCATCTAACTCCTTGGCTTCCGCAGACATTTTAGTAGCAAATAGGTAGTTTTCACAGCAAATAGGTAGTTTAGCAAGAGAATGTGTGACGAAGGTCTGGGAAAAAGTAAAATGGTAAAAATTAGAACTAAAAAACAAAAAACAACTATCTCCCTAAACAACAACAACAAAACCACAAAAGCTTTTTGAGCTTGACAATTCTCATATCCCTAGGGCTGTATCTGTTGTAGGAGAGAGGAGTGATGTCATTTTTTTCCGTCTCCTTCTGCAAATAGAATTTATCTAGCATATTGTAGGCTTCCTCAAGAGAAAGTTAAAATCCCAAATTGGTGTGATGGTGAGACCTACCACCTCTCTCAAGTATGTGTCCCTGCAAGTGACACACATAAGAGACTATTTAAAGCATTTTCTGAAATCTAAGTCCGTGATGTAGTAGAACATTTTATTAGGTGTTTGAGGTCACTGCTCCTGCTCTGTTACCCTCTGAGCCTCCATGCTCTTTTGTTAAAAAACAATTTGATTGAGATGTAATTTACGTGCAATACAGTTCACCCATTTAAAGGATGTATAATTTAGTGGTCTTTAGTATATGAACAGAATTGTACAACTGTGTCCTTAGTCGAATTTTTAGAACATTTTATCACCCCCCAAAAGAAACTCTGAATCACTAGTAGTCACCCCCTATTCCTTTCCCATTCTACCTCCAGTGCTAGGCAATTGATAATCTACTTTGTGTCTCAACAGATTTGCTTATTCTGGACATTTCCTGTGAATATGTAGTCTTTGTGACTGGTTCTGTCACTTACCATAGTGTTTCCAAAGCTCATTCATGTTGTAGCATGTATCAGTTAGTAGTACTTCATTCCTTTTTTATTGTGGATTAATACTCCACTGTATGGACATACTGTGTTTGGTTTACCCATTTATCAGTTGATGAACATTTGGGTTATTTCTGCTTTGGGGCTATTAATGAGTAATGCTGCTATGAATATTCATGTTCACGTTTTTGTGTGGATGTATGTTTTCATGTGGATGTATGTTTTCATTTCTTTTGGGCATATTCCTACTACTGAAATTACTGGGTCATACGATAACTATTTCTAACATTTGGAGGAACTGTCAAACTTTTACAAAGTGGCTGCACCATTTTACATTCCTACCAGCAGTGTATTGGGGTTTGAATTTCTCCATGTCTTTGATAACACATATTATTACCTGTCTGTTGATTGTAGCCATCTTAGTAGGTGTGGAATGGTATCTCATTGTGGTTTTGACTTGATTTGATTTGGAATTTCCCTAAATGGTTAATGTTGTTGAGCATCTTGTTGGCTGTTTGTATATCTTTTTTAGCAAAGTGTTTATTGAGATTCTTTGCCTACTTTTTAATTGGTTCCTATTTAAAATTGCTTCCAATATTTAAAAAAAGGGTTGTTTTTTATATTGCGCTGTAAGAGTACTTTATGTATTCTAGATACAAGCCCCTTTTTAGATATGAGATTATTAATGTTTTCAATGTTTTCTCCTATTCTGTTGGTTGTCTTTTCGCTTTTTTGAGGGTATCATTTGAAGTGTAAAAGTTTTTAATTTTGATGAACTTCAAATTATCTGTTTTGTCTTTTGTCCTGTGTGATTTTGGTGTCATCTAAGAAGGCTTTGCCTAACTAACAGTTTTGTGAGAAGTCGAGGTGGACCAGGTTGGGGTTGGAAATCGGAATCCTGTGGTGAAATGGAGACAAGAGAAATGGGTAGGAGGGGAATAGGTTTGGGGTAGGAACGATTTTTGTGCTTAATAAGAAAGATTCTGGGGCTCTTCATATCAGTTTTATGTCTTTCTATGTTTAAATTGAACAAGGACGCAACTCTACAAACTGTTCTTCCCATTTTTCTACTTCCTCCCATGAGTACATGTGGGCCTACTTCATTGTCAACAGCCGTGTAGTGTTCCAGTGTCATGTTGCACCTTAAAGTATCTATCAGTCCTCTGGTATTTTATAATTGCACAAAAAAAGCATGTAGGAACCAACTCTTAAGTAGACATCCTCATCCTTATACATATGTGTATTTGGTCCCCTTTGTGTGCATAATTAAAATAAATTTCTAGCAGCAGATTGATGAGTTAAAGAATCTATTCATTTTGGATGTTGGTAGGTATTGCTAAATACTCCCTGAAAGATCCCATGGTACACTTTCCCATGAAATGTATGAGAGCGCCTACTGGCCCCCTTGCCTAGCAACTGTTCCTATCATCAATATTTTAATTTTTACAAATCTGATGGATTAAAAATGGTATCCTGTTTATTAATTCTGTGAAAGTGAGCATGTTTTTCAAATATATTTTGTCCATTTTCTTAAAAAATTGCTGCTTGTACCTTTTACCATGTAGAATTTATCCTTAATTTCAGTTTTACAATGGAAGGCATCAGGGACAATATTATTTTACATGGAAAATGGGGAGGGGGATTTATGGTCTAGTTGCTCACTAGCTCCAATTCGTGTCATCCTTCAGACGAGATTCTTTCTGTGTGTTCTTTTCAAGTCTCCTTTGGCGCACAAGAGGTCTTGTCTGTAAAATGCCCAGTCACCATGCCCGACACAGCAGCAGTGCTGGACTGGTTCCCTGTTTGTCCTTCACATTGTTCTCTCACTTTATACCAGGTCTTGTGGGAGGCAACTTAGCTGGCATCGAGCGATGATGACTCCAGTGTTTCTTGTACATCTGGTGTGTGAGCCTATCTAGTAGGGCATTTGTTCACAATACCTGACCTCCGAATGCGACTAGCGCAAGGCCAAGGTCACCGGGCAGGCTAGCAGTTTGGCTTCCCCTTCAAATCAGTGTACTTTAACACTAGTTATTAAAGGAGAAGAGCTCTGTGTAAGTAAAGAGTGGAGAAAGGTCTGCAGACTTAGGCCAAATTTTGGCTGTTTCCTGACCTTCACTCTACACAACAAACCTGAACCACCCTCTAAGAAGGAATTATTTACTCAAGTATGTTCATGGGGGGTTTTGATTCTCTTCCCAGAGCTGACTGCCCAGTGGCTCTTTCTACCACACCCGGTGTACTGATAAGACCATTTCCCCCTCCAGCTTTCACTTGATGTTTAGTGTGGCTTCAGTGCAGTCTCTTTTTTTAAAGGTTTTTTTTTTTTAAATTGGGGAGTTGGGGGAGGGGAACAGTGTTGGGGAATTGGGGAAGAGGAACAGGCAAGTTGTAGTCCTTCAATCTTAGCTGTGGAGGGCACAGCTAGCTCAGCTCCAAGCCCAGTTGCCATCTGGCCACCCGGTCACAGCCACTCAGCTCAAGGTGTCATGTTCCATCTTAGTTGCAGAGGGGCACAGCCCTTCATCCCATGTGGGAGTTGAACCAGCAACCTTGTTGTTAGGAGCACGTGCTCTCACCAGCTGAGCCATCCTGCCACCTGTTGGCAGCTCAGTTCGGGCACAGCATCACTGGCCCATGTGGGAATCAAACTGGCGACCCTGGTGCTCAGAGCTCAAGCTCTTAACCAACTGAGCCACTCAGCCGGCCCTGAGAGGAGCCCTTTTGAGGACCCTATATATAATCTTCTTGGAGCAGTGGTTCTAAATGCACGCAATAAAGCAAGCTGTGGATTATCTCCATCAGACAATGCTCTCACACAATTTTTCCTTGAATTTTAGAGTCTTCGTGTACCTTCTGAAAATGTATCTAAGAACCCTTCTTGGGTTACTGTAAAAGACATTCATTTTTGTTTTTTTTTTAAGTTGAGCCATCCTGCCACCTGTTGGCAGCTCAGCGGTAGCTCACCTCGGGCCTGGAATTGAACCACTGTTGCTCAGAGCTCGCACTCTTGAGTGAGCTCTTAACCAACTGGGCCACTCAGCCGGCCCTAGAAGACATTCATTTTCATGTATTGGTTCTGAGATTTTGTTTTAAGGCTTTTTTGCCTTAGAGCCAGACATTGTATGTTAGACTTGGATGCGAGGTAACTATTTGTGGCTTTTGAGGTTAGAAAGAGGCCAGTGTGTATGTCTGTACAATACAGGAGGTCTGTTCAAATTTTGGCAGCTTTCTCACTTTGCATATCAGGTATATAGAAACCTATAAAAAGGGACCATCTGTAGCTAAAGGAGAGGAAGTGATAGATCTAAAAGGAGCTTGCAGATAACGTTTCACCAAAAAGTTTAAATCTAAGGGGGAAAAGTCAAGCATATTTGAAAATAATACCAAATCTGAAGTAATACACCTTGTTTTCCAAGTGGTTGCCGTTTTATCTCCTCTAAAATGAAATTATACACGTGAAAGCAGCTAGCCAGTAGGTTCTCAGTATACATTTCTGAGTTTCAGAAATATTTTGTATAATGGCATTTCCCCTCTGCTGATGCTTTCATAGTTTTTCATAAACTTGTATATTAACCCAGCATATTTTCATTATACCAGAGTATAAACCAGAATGTCAGTATGTTGCCACAATCTTTAAAATTTTGGCAATACACGCCTTTTCTTTTAAAAATATTATAAAGGGGGAGGAGGGAAAATCCTTTTACATGAGAATAGTCTATATCCTGAACAACCACACAAGGCACCTCCTGTTTTACAGCATCTGTGGGTATTTCACACAACCTTTTCGATTTAGGGGAGGCTCACTATTGACAGGAAGAGTTTCATTAACAGGAGCAGATGTGGCAGAAGTGGCAATGTTGGTCTATTTTTGGATTTCCTCTGTGTTTGCTTTGAATTCATCTACCGATCTAATCTGTGTCTGTGTTCACCAAGCCACCAGGCAATGCTGTGCTTGTCAGACTCATCAGACTCATTCTAGGGAGAGAGCTGGTTAGTGCCCTGGAGGAAAGTTTCTAAGGAATACAGAATTTTTGTTGTTAAAAATGGAAGGATGAATAGAGGTAGGTTAGTTATATAACAGTGTTTTCAGATGAAAAACAGGAACTGACAGCTGTGGCTAGGACTCTTAACTGATGGAAGATGGGGAGCTGGAGCCTTCTGCCAATGGGTGTTTTACTTACTGAAAGCTACCTGTGGTGTGATACTTGAAGTTTAGGTTCTGTATTGGGACAGCACTTAGGTATGTGAGGTCAGCTGGTACTGGGACACTTGCTGATTTAGAGTGTAAATGCAAATAAAATCTTACTCAAACATTCCTTTTTGAGTTAGGTGATTAGTTTGTTTTCTTGTTTAACATTCTCACAACTCCCCAAACTGGTTCAAGTCAATGAGCAATCCTCTCCCACCCATTCCTTCCCTCCCTGTCAGTACTTTCTGCTAGTGACTAAAGATACTAGACCAAAGTGGGGTCTGCAGTGACTAGGTGTAGGACTGGGCAAGTTTACTTACCTGGCACCTGGCCTGAGCTAGCTAAGAAATGCCTGGGCAGGTGTCTTCTTGGCAGAGCTCCTGCACTGCCTGCTCAGGCTGGGCAACTGAACTCAGATGAGGGGTGGTGGTTGTTTTTTTTTTCTTTCCTCATTCTACCATGGTGGGTGGTTCACTTTCTGATGCAGCCGGTAAAACCCTTTAATCTCTAGAGCTATAGGTGGAAGCCACTGCCCAATTCCAGTCATAAAGGAGTCATGTAAAAAGATGTGTGAGTGCTTTTCAAAACTTTTCCAGTGATGCTCAGTTTTTGATCCTGGATTAGGATTAGGATTAGGATTAGGATTAGGAAGTAGGATTAGAGGGACATCTCTGAGTTTCCTTTAAAATCATGAGATACTAAAAGAATCAGTTTATTCAGTTTTTGCTGCTACTCTATTGTTATTTCAGATCTCTAAGTTAGGGAAACACTGTCTTTTGTGCTTTAAAAAAATATCCTCATTGCACTTTCCTAATTACAGCATTTCTCCTAATAGACCCCAATTAAAAAGGATCTTTTATTTTTCACAAATGATTTGAGAGAATTCCTGGTCCAATTTACAGATGGAGCTTCTAAAGAAAAAATAACTTTATTGTATTTTGATTTGTGTCTTAGTAAAATAGGGGCTATTTGTTTTTAAAGCCATTTTCTGTATCTGCTTTTTCAAATTATTATTATGTTTTTTGTTCTTTTAATTTTAAGTCTGCAGAGAAGTTGTTCTGAGCTGGCCATAGCGGGTTTTTCATTTAACTTTGGAACAGTCTGATTATTTAAATTCTATTTTGGGGAAGAGGGAGTACTTGTTTGTAACATCTGAAGATGAAAATCTTCTTGCTGCATGAAATTCAGACCCTGCAACTGTCTGGCAGTGCTTGAGAACTGTGTCAGTGTCAGACCTGATCTCTATACCTAAGCTGTCAATGTCTAAAGTTTTTTCCATACCAGTTATTTTAACCTACAGAATTTTAGCATCATATGAGTAGTCTTTGCGGTACACCCATGATATTTAGCTTTTTCCTAAATAGCTCTATTTGGTGTAATTATTTGTATAACTTGGATAATGAACATACACAGATTGGAATGGGAAAATTCACTTTAGGGTATCGTACCAGCTGTCCCCTTTCAAGCTGCACTGCCATACTCATTGAACCTTAGAGATGCTTAATAAAAGCAAAAAAGCAAAGAGCCTTCTGTTTATCTATGTGGATTCAGTAAGTAGAGAATATTTGCCAATGCCGAAAAGATAATTCTTTAATAGATGGCTTTTGTGTTTTGTTTTAGAATCACAAGAAGTCGATGAACAACTGATAGCAGAAGTGGTTGAAAAATGTTCATCTGAGACTTGTTCTATACTCTCAGAAAATGAGGTATCACAGCAGGCGATTGATTCTTACTCAGTCAAGCATTTCAAAGAAGAACCTGAACATGATATTAGCAAAATTTCAGTAGTGAGGCCATTTTCAATAGAAACCAAGAATTCTGTGGACATCTCAGCAGCTCTTGGAACAGAAGCAGCTTACAGCTGTGTAACTGCATTCTCAGGTGAGGCTCTGCCCTCCAGCCCGCCGGAAGCCACCCAGGACAAGGCAATGACAGAAGGCACCATGGGGCTTACACTGGAGGCTTCTACAGAAGCTGACCTGAAGGCTGGGAATTCCTGTCTGCAGCCCGTGCCTAGCAGAAGCAAGCTAAGAAAGCCCAAACCTGTCTCTCTGAGGAAGAAAACAATTGGCGAGTTCTCAGAAACTGAAACTGCTGTGGAGGGCATGCCTCTCCCCCAGGTATCCTATCCTGATGAAATGGATGGGAACGTCAACCGTTTCCTAGGAGATGCTGGGATCCAGAAACCTGTCCCTGATATTAAGGAAACATCAAGCACTCCCAGTAGTGACACCAATGATTCAGGGGTTGAGCTGCTGGAGGAGTCGAGCTCACCTCTGAAACTCGAATTTGATTTCACAGAAGATGTGGAAAATGTAGAGTCCAGGAAAGGCCTTCCAAGGAAACTTGGCAGGAAACTGGGTAACAAACCAACTCCCAAGGTACAAAAAGATGGAGCCAGTAAGCCAGCAGGCGCCAAAGGTGCAGAACCGCCCCTGGACCCAGCTGCAGACGATGCTCCTCTCTCCCAAGCATCTTCTAAGCTGGATCCCAATCAGTGGGATAACCTCAGCTTCAGTCCCTTTGGGGGCCACTCCACACTGCAGAGCTCCCCTCCCCACCCCTCCAAGGGCTGCTACCACTTTGATGAATCCATGGATCCCTTTAAACCAACTGCAACTTTAACAAGCAGTGACTTTTGTTCTCCTGCTGGTAATCATGTTAATGAAATCTTAGAATCACCCAAGGAGGCAAAGTCGCGTTTAATAACGTGAGTGACAGCAAGTGTGGATATTGTGTTCTGTGTACACTCTGAGAGTTTGGCAGCCGGCCGCTTTGGGTTTTGGTGGACTGAAGTTATCTTACTGGTGCAATGGGGCAGACAGAAATCTTATAACTTTATATTGCAGTCGTCACTATTTTGCCCAACTCTTGTGTAGAATCAGAAATAGCAAAGGTTTCCGTTTTAGATGTCCACCTGGCTTCTGAAACGTCAGCTTATTCAGCTGAGCTTCCCCCACCCTTGGGTACTTGTTTCTTGTTTAAAAAAAATGGCATGAGATAGGCAGGTAGAGATGTGACAGTTTGCAGAAATCCTTGCCTGTCAGGAATCGCTTTATATACAGAATTCAAGTGTCATGCTAGCCAGCATCTTCAAATTCTCTATGGATAAAACAAAAACTCTAAGCCTAGTATTAACAACTTGTAGAAAATGATCCTGGCGCTGGCTGAGTGGCTCAGTTGGTTAAGAGCTCTCTCAAGAGTACGAGCTCTGAGCAACATGGTTGCTGGGTAGATGCCCGAGCTGAGCTGCTGCTGAGCTGCCAACAGGTGGCAGGATGGCGCAGCTAAAAATAAATAAATAAATAAATAAAGATTAGACGAAAATAATCCTAAAGGGTCTTATAGAAATCTTTCACTTAAAACAGAAAGCTGTGATTTTTGTTGGAAACAGACTTACCACTAAAAGTTGGTGAGAGCTCTTATGTCTTTATGGTTAGCTAGCTTCTGGTTCCATCAATGAGGAGGTGAATTTCCAAAAAGAATCAGAAACATTTTAAATGATGACATAAGTCTGACTAAATTAGTCTTTTGTTGTGTCTTGTCTCCCCACTTCCCATCTCTTGGGAAATCTGGAGCCACTTTTGCAAGGTCCCTGGAGTTCCAGAGCGATCACCTCAGGCCATACTCCATTTCAAGTTTCAGTTTAAATTTTTTACAGTTACTTTATCACAAAACTTGAATCGGTGACAATATATCCCACTGTGACCCTGTGACATTTTGCTAAAAAATTAGAGATCAAAAAAGACCAATGCCATGGAGGATGAAATGTGAAAAGGGAGGATGAGAAGATGTACATATTTCTAATTATCACCGTAGATCAGCGAGGGAAATCATTTTCAGCATTATTATGACTTAGAGAAAATGCTAGATGCTGTGGTGAATTATACTCAGGGAAAGGTCTAAGGAACAGAGTGTATGATCAGGACCAAGAAACTCGAGCAATGTAGGAATCAGTTCTTCAGCAGCCCCAAAATGTCTAGGGAATAAAATGCCATTAGAAGCTCTTGATCTTTTCTTTGAGTAAATAAGAGCAGTTAAATTGTTGCTGGAAAATATGATTGAGCAGGTGTCCTCACAGTGTTGCTAAGGTTAATAACCTTTGTCTGAACAGTGCTTGGGGTATATGTTGACCAGGTCATTGCCTTGGTGCTTCCTGATAGGGGTACCCTAAATATGGGGTGCTTCTGCTTAGCAAAGGTTGATAAAGAGCCATTTGGGAAACTTCCTTTTAGTTGCATGTTGAAGGCATGTCGTCAGTGCATTCATGTTAAGTAAGATTAAATCTGGGCCAAAGGGAGGGAAATTTATCCTACACCTTATTTTCAGTAGCATGAAGCACCCTCTCTTGAGTCCTACTACCTTGGTAGCATTTTCCTCCTATTCTGTTTTTGGTGAGTGAATTTCTTGATCTAATATATCATATAGATTTTTAATTT
>NW_017732040.1:320162-412523 GCF_001890085.2 Hipposideros armiger | reverse complement strand
TCACCATCTTAGCTGTAGAGGGTGCAGCGTCACTGGCCCTATTGTGGGATCCAAACCGGGGCCCTGCTGCTCAGAGCTGGCGTCCCAAGCCAACTCAACCAGCGCGCCACTCGGCCGGCCCATTTTTAAAATTCTTATACAATCAAAACTCTTTGTTTCCTAGAAGGGTGCTCAATCTTTGTGTAGCTCTGGGATTTTGTTTAGCAAATCCCGTCATTGTTAGGAAAGACTGAAAATATACATCTAGTAGTATCTAGTGGAGAGTTAGAAGTTCTGTTAGCAGGTTACTTGTGTGACTTTTTAAAAGATATGTGTGATTGGCGTCTCAGATTCTTCTGTAAAATGGAGACATCATACTATGATTGGGATTTTGTGGACCAAATAAGATAATTATGTAAAAATCATTTTAAACGCCTAAGTGAAACATACCTACAACAGGTATAAGCAGATATGTATTCAACTATATTTTAATTCGTGCATTGCCTTTAATCTAGATGACTAGACATTTAAGAGTAAATGTGCTCAGCAGTAAAATGTTTACTTTTTTATCTATAAATTTGAATATGTGGCATTTTTTAACGTGTCTACCACTCTTACTCTGTTAGAGTTGAGGTTCCTGATAATCATTTCACTCATCAGTGATAACATTCATGAATATGACATTTTTAATTTGTATCTCACCTCACAGAAAGAACTTTGCAGCCTGTACATCTACCAGACTAGAGATAAATATTCCAGGCTTTACATGATTTTTTTCTCCATCTGTCTGTCTCTTTCCTGTCTCTTATTTTGTTGGTGCATCAGGACTACTGAACAAGTGAAATTTCTCTGTTTTCTGTTGTAAGTACTCCTGCTGTTGTTTCTGTTTGTCCCTAGGACTGTTGGCAGTTTCTCTCCCACCCTCCCTAGACCATCTCTCCATAGCATGTTGGCCTGCGTTTCTGCGTTTGACCTTCTGATGATTTTTTGCATTTCATTTGCCACTTCATAAGTCAGCTTAGCCTTGCACTTGTCTGTGCCTAAAGGAGTGGAGGTCGGCCTTCCCACCTTAGGTGCCAGAGCTTTGCTCCCTGCCTGCCTTGGCACGCCTCCTGTGGCGCTTTGATCCTGAGTGCTGGCTTGGCCCCAAGATCATCGCAGCGGTGGTTTGAGGGACAGCTCTGCTATTCAGCCATGGAAATAATTGGCATTTTTGATAGGATAGGGCTGCTGGGTTGGAGCAGGGGATACATTTTACTGAGTCAACTCGAGTTTGGTGGCACTCAAGCATCAGGGAAAAAATCACAAACTAGATAGTGGTTGCGCACATTTTGGTAACATATATTCTTGCATTTTTCCCCCCTACAGAAGAAAAAGTTACAAATTCTTCTTATTTTTGTCAGAGTGACATTACTAGAAACTTTAAGTTCATTAAAATGGAACAGAATCTGAGCTAGTCTTTGGATCACAAATTCTGTGCTAGTTTAAAAATAACAGGTGGTTTTGAGCTTTCCCTAGTTTTAGCCATGACGTTCCTTTCCATCTTACTACTTAATAGTAATGGTAACAGTTTACACAAATACTTGTATTTTTATACCTTTTGTTAACAGTTCTTTTCTGTTAGCACACAGGTCTGGAGCCTTCTTAATCAGACTTCTACAGCTTATAGTGCAATAAAGAATTTTTAAAGAACCTGGTCCAGCGTGGTAATTTTTCTGATGAATGTCAAAGCCAAGTGAGTAAGGAGCAGATTAACTGAATGTCTCTAGGTGCTAAGGCTGCTCTCAGAAAGGCTTTTGGTGGTGTGTAATTAAAAACTGTAGGGTGAGTCAGAGTACTACTGTGTTTAACATCCTATAGAAGCACGTGAAGAGGTCTTTTCAGAGAATGAACTGAGCTGTAGTCCTTTGCTTGCCCTGTCTCTTGGAAGAATATTCAGAGACATCAAAGGTGTTCCCATCTCTAACATGTAGATGTATGATTTGTGTGGTGCGTATGCCTTGGCTTCTACCTGCACATACTGCTTTCTGCTCCATCTCGTAACTTTTAAGTTGTCAGTGTGGTTCCAAGCCAGCGTGGTTATTATTTTTTTTCTTCTAGGAGTGGCTGTAAGGTGAAGAAATATGAAACGCAGCCTCTTGCTTTGGATGGGTGTTCTCAGGTAAGTCTATGCCGATCCCCAGAACGTTTCTTAGTCCAGTGGTCCCCAAATTGGCGATTGCATCCCCACCCCAGGGTGTGTGGAGTGGTGGTTAATGAAGACTTCCCACTAGACATCTGAGTACTAAGCTTTAAGGAAACCAACTTCCAGATGCTTAACTTCCTAATCTAAGGAGGTCCCCGGAGTACAGGAAAACTCTTTCACAATTACCCTTTTCCTTTTTTTTGGTGGTGGGGGGGTAAAGTTCCTTCTCACCCATTCTAAATCTTACTAGGGTACACTACCACTGGACATGAAACCCCTGGGGCACCAAACAGAGGGGAGATATGAAATATTGGTGTAGGTTTTAAGGAGGTAATTGACTCTAATGACTTGATTATAATTTTTTTTTAAGCTAGATGGCTTCCCAACTCATTGTTTTCAACAAAATAGGAGAACCTGAGTTGATGGAAGTAGAATGGAAATACAAATTCAGAGAGGAAAAGCAATGATGTAAATTTCTGACTAATAAAGAGGTTGTTCGCGTCAATTTTAAATAGATTATAGGATATCAAATCATTAGAGTAACAACATAGAATTAAGCAAGGTCAGTATTTAAGCTGTACCAGATATTACATCATTTTCAATTTTTTAAACTTATGCTGAAAAGTTTTTAGATGTCACCTGAAAATATGGGGTGCGTAGATTTTCTTTTTTAGTTTAGGAGGAACTTGAAAACCACTCACTACCTTAGACCTCTTCAACTTCTTGCTTATAAATTTAGGCTAGGAAAGATTAATTTTTTTCAAACCTTAGGTTTGAATTACAAAAGCTAGGTTCTAGAAAATATATTTCATGATTGAGAGACTCCAGCTTTTTGCTTGATTTGTGCCCAGATCTGTGGTTAACTCTTATCAAATATCTATCTATATGGCATGGAGGCTGCTCTGCATTCCTGAGATGTCCCTTTCCCTATTGTTTCTCCTCCTAAATGGTAGCATCTTCTCTGTTGCATTTTCCAGGATGAAGGAGCAGTGATCTCCCAGATTCCAGACATTTCTAGTAGGGACGGCCATGCTACGGATGAGGAGAAACTGGCGTCTACTTCATCTGGTCAGAAATCAGCTGGGGCCGAGGTGAAAGGTGAGCCAGAGGAAGACCTGGAGTACTTTGAATGTGCCAATGTTCCTGTGTCTACCATAAATCATGCGTTTTCATCCTCAGAAGCAGGTATGGAAGCACATCTTCATCTTTCTAATGTATGTAAGCGTAGAGATGCCTGAAAGCCTAAAGTAGAAGACGCCTTAGAGAGATTTAGAGAATTGGGTCACCTGAAGGGTAGATTTAGGATGCTGATCTATGCTTTGCTTCTTTACCTAGAAAAGAGACACAAAAGGGTGTCTTATCAAATATGAGGGGACATATGGATAGTTGTGGCAGAATGTTCAGGAGACAGATATAAAACTGCTTGAATTTTTAGTTTATTTTAATGTGGCCACGTCTTAAAGTATAGTGGCCTGTAACCATGTTGTGGTTATTACGCTCCTTGTTCAGCTTATAGAAGTAATAATAACTAACATGTATATTTCCTTACCATGTGCAGACATTGTTCTAAAAGCTTTGCATGTATTAACTCATTGCTCCTCGCTAGGTATTATTTCTCCCCCCTGCCCCCCATTTTTTAGAAAAGGAAATTGAGACATAGAAATTAAGTAACTTGGCCAAGGTCACTTATAAATGGCTAGTAAAAGGTAAAACTAATATTCAGACCTCAGCAGTCTGGTTCCATGGTCTTCTAACCACAGTGCTAAAGTGTGAAGAGATTGTTTTCATTATGCTAGAGATATTACAAATTTTCCTGCTCACAGATGCGGTAGACTTAAATTGACCAATGCTCTAGAAAATCCTTAATGTTCTAATAAGAACCTAGACTAACCTGTGCTGAAGCTTCTTGCTGTTGGACCCCTAGAACATTCTAGAGCTGAGGCCCCCCTCTTCCAGGTCCCAGGTTATATCTCTGGACCTAAACTTGACTTGTGAAATGTTTAGTACCATATTCCTGACTACATTAAACATTGTTAAAAACTCAGATCTTCAGCAACATAATTTAATTTGGGGCTTTATAGTTAGAATTTTAAAAATCATGATCTGTCAAACCAGGGAAGTGGGTGGAAATCTGGACTTTGTGTGCATTATTCTCCGGCCTTCTATCTGTCCCCAGGTCTGTTTCCCATCAATAAAATATGAGTAAATGCTCCAAGCACCATTCCAGATTTCTTTCCAGGCCTCTTTCTGCTCTGACACCTTTCCCAAGACCTTGTTTTCCATTTCCCCTTATACCCTTTTACCTAGTTATGTGGATAGTCCTTAGTATCCTTGTACCTACTCTTATTTCTTTTATTTGAAATGCCTTTCTTTGCCATCTCCTATAAAAATTCGGCCTATCCTTTTATGTCTGTCTCAAAAATGTCACTAGAGTCCCACTGTGCTTTACACTCCCAACACATTTCTCTTACTGTTCCTGTTTTGTGTATTAATTAGAGAGGGATATCTTTGATAAACTTCTTAAAGTTAAGGACTTTGAGTGATGCATTTTCGAATTTCCTCTGGTGCTGGTATATGGAAGATAACTGTTGAATTATTCTTCCTCACTAGGAGGAAATTCCTTCGGCATAAATTTGTGGAGCTGGGGTTCTCTTAGATACAGTGCTGTCCTCAACATTAGTGAGCCGCTAGTGTTACACTGTATTTAACTGATTAGCCATGTCATGGGAGCAGGCAGAGGCCCCGGTCGTGCAGGGGTGGGGGTGTGTGGAGGTGGATGGGTGGACCAGCTCTGTCAGGAATCAGAGACCGTTTATGGGGAGAATCACTTCTGAGCTAGGTCTTGATAGATACAGACATAGATAGGTGTGCGCCAGGGAATGAGAATCTCTCGCAAGGATGGGAAGGAACCTGCCATGTTGGTAAAATGCCCGGTAACTCTCTGTGAGTACAGGGCAAATGGGAAAACAAGGTTGTACAGAGGAATTTGGGCTTGATCCTATAGGTATAGGGGAGCTGTGGAAGATTTTTAAGCAGAATGGTGATGGTCACATTTGTGTTTTAAATAATTCACTATTGACAGATAGTACACTAAAATAGTAATTCGCCATTGCTTTGTGGAAGATTATAGCTTTAAAATGGTTTGTGCTTTTCCATATTTTCAAATTGTCTTCATGAGTGGATATTCCTTTAATTAGAAAAAGCATAGTGTTGGGTTTTTTTAAATGTTGCCTCTGGTGGTAGAGTGGGAGGTAGAAAATGAATTTAGTTTGCAGGCATTAAAATTTAGAGCTTATTATTTTATCTGCTACACCAGCGCTTCTCAACTTGTGGGTCGCAACCCCTTTGGGGGTTGAACCTTTCACAGGGGTCGCCTTAGATCATCAGAAAACACATATTTTCGATGGTCTTAGGAACTGAGACACCACTCCTGTATCCGTCTCCAGGCAGGTCTGCCCACATGCAGATATGCCCACATACAAGTACCGCGTGATGACATCATTGCGCCAACCCCATCACATACACCCCGTACAAATACAGGTGTATGTGACAGGGTTGGCACCATAATGTACTTATGTGGACCAGTCACACATGTGTAGAGAGCAGTTACTGTGTAGAAAGCAGCTGCTGTGTTGAAAGCAGCAGTATTGGAGGTAAAATGACACTTCATGAATTATAAATATTTCACAATATATAATTACATACTGTTTTTGTGATTAATCACTATGCTTTAGTTATGTTCAATTTGTAACAATGAAAATACATCCTGCATATCAGATATTTACATTGCAATTCGTAACAGTAGCAAAATTACAGTTACAGAGTAGCAATGAAAATAATTATATGGTTGGGGGTCACCACAACATGAGGAACTGTATTAAGGGGTCACGGCATTAGGAAGGTTGAGACCCACTGTGCTACACTAATTAGA
The DNA here is from genome assembly GCF_001890085.2 of Hipposideros armiger. Classification (NCBI taxonomy): domain Eukaryota; kingdom Metazoa; phylum Chordata; class Mammalia; order Chiroptera; family Hipposideridae; genus Hipposideros; species Hipposideros armiger. The sequence goes on along the minus strand of NW_017732040.1, from coordinate 406,428 downwards.
TTAAGGGTACCCTTTTGGGTGGAATTTAAATTTAGTCAGACTTGGTAATAAAACAGCATTCAGTGTTATGGTTTTCGTTCTAAAATAATCCCATGGTTAGTACATAGACACAAGGGGGCAGCCTTGCTGTTCTTTCCACCTGAAGATTGTGCATCCGTTTATGGCTGACTAACTTGCACTCCTCTTTCTTCTGAATATTTTGGACTTTTAACATGGACATCACAGCGGTCAACAGAAAGCCAGTGCTCCTCTGAAAATCTTAAAATGACCTTCATGTGTTCATAGATGTCATTCTGGGCCTGCACTGGGGTTTCCCAGTGTCTTTGACAAGAAGGAAAGGAACTAACTTGGGATAACTACAAAAACGACTCTGTGTTTTAGGCGTAGAGAAAGAGATGAGCCAGAAGATGGAAGAAGATGGATCTGCCATGCCTGTAAGTTCCAAAACTTTGGAGGGTGGGGTGGTAAGTGGAGCTCAGTTTGTTTCAGTATTTGTTTTGAAGCCCATGTTCGATCATTAAATAAATTTTAGCCAGTGTTTGGTGATGGGGATAAAGTACAAATAAAACACAGAGGGGCTCATCATCTGTCCTAAGGCGACCGCTATAGCACCCACTGGTCGCATGTGCTACTGAGCACTTGAACTGTATGCACCTAATCTGAACTGAGATGACCTGTAAGTGTAAAATACAACCAGTTTTTGAAGACCTAGTACAAAAAGAAGGAAAATAAAATGTCTCTAGCTTTTTATATTGATTACATGTTGGGATGATAATGAATGATACTGGCTTAACTAAACTATATTATTAAAATTAATTTCACCTGTTTCTTTTTACTTTTTACATGTGGCTACTGAGAATTTTTAAATTACATATGGCTTGCATTATACTTCTTTTGAATAGCAGTGGTAGTAGATGCAAAATGGAAACCAGCGATAGCCTGTGGTGAATATAATAACAGAGTTTGTTCCAGGGGCTGACCGACTGTGTGGCAGGTGGCAGGAAGGCTGAATCCGAGCTAATTAAAAACAAACAAAAACGTTTAGACTTACAAACAGTACGAAACATTTCTTTAAGTCTTTCACCCATACTGCTAGAATGTTAACATTTTATATAATCACAGTACAATTATCAAAATCAACTGACACTGATAAAGTATTATTTAATCCATGAACCATATTTAAATTTTATCAGTGTCCCAATAATGGCTTTCTTCTAGTGCTGGATCCCACATTGCATTTCGTTCTCATCTCCTTAGCCTCCTTTAATCTGTGGCAGTTCCTCAGTCTTTCTTTGTCTTTCCTGCCTTGGACACTTTTGAAGAGTAGAGGGCGGTTGTTTTGTAGAATGTCTTTCCATTTGGCTTGTTTTCAGGACTCACTGTTGGGCGGTGACCCTGGTGTTTCCCTAGAGGAGGTAGAGTAAGCAGATGTGAAGGTAGATGGGTGGAGGAGGAGCCTGTGGAAGTAAGAGCAGAAGAAAGACGTGCACATAACACATAGGGACTTGAGAGCATTATTTCCTCACACGGGCCTCACACATTAGTCACATTGGTTTTCAGACAAAATCACTTTTGCTTAGAAACTCATTTGATCCTCAGCTTTTTTGGAAGCCAGGCCATCTACTGCCAGTGCAGCCACTCATGGGTTTACACCTGGGTTTTGTCGCCTGTGAGAGACAGGGATGCCTTCCATCCCCACCTCTGAGCGGGTGAGACTCCACACTCCACTACCAGAACAGCCTGGTTGTGCACTTGGGGAAACCGGTTCCTTGGGAAGTTTTCCAAGTACCATGGGAGCACTTTGGAGTATTTTCAGTGTGTGAAAAGAGCAAAAGGATGATTGAAGAGGGCTGTGTTGAGTGCACCAAAGCATTGGTCTGTGTGGCTGCAGATTTAGATGGCATACCCAATTCTTGAAACCAACCGGTTAAACTTCTGGATTCCCAACTTAGTCATCCATAAAGTTAGTAGCCCCTATCTACCTTATTAGAGTGGTTGTGAGGATAAAATGAAACAATGACATGGACGATTGAGGCTGTGAAGTGCTTGGCTAATATAAAGTGGTGTGATATTGATAGGAAAAGGGTGGGAAAGAGAGTGGAAAGAAAAATGGAGAAACTTGTCTCTAGAGCTATCTGGAGAAGAACATACTAACATACTGTATGTTGTGATCTTTTTTTTTAAAGTAACCCCAGTTGAACTTCCTGAAATAAATTTTCTACTTCCTTAGAATGTTGAATAAATGTTGCATAAAGAAATTGCAATATTCTAAATGTCGAGTAAAAAAATCTGTTTAATCTAGCACTTACTTTTTCAAGTCTCTCTAGGGTCTTTGAAGCACATTCCTTTTGCAGTCTCATGCCCAACATAGGTGGTCGGTCGCCAGGGCAAAATAACCAAGGCCAGACAGAGTACAGTGAGTGGTGGGCATTAAATCTCTCATCGTGCTTCTCAGTTACTGGTCTGCAGCATTTTTCACTTAGGAGTCAATTTTTTTAAGAAGTCTTATTAAACTTCTTAAAAGTTGAAAAAAAGTTGTTTGGCTTTTCCAATCCTGTCTCTGTTAGAGAAGCGGCAGGGGTGGTCCTCCTGTTCGGTGGGTTCAAGAACAACTGACAGGATGAGCACACCTAGCACGCTGCTGCGACAGATAAGTGATGCTAATTCTCTCACTGCAAGGACATGAGCAAGGGGAATTACTTTGTGGCATTTGTGCTGATTGTAAACTTGCAACCAGGACTCCATTGAATTCCGCTGTCTATAGACAGATCTTTTCGGTCCTGAGTTGTGAATGCATTGTGGGACAGGAAGAAGCATTAGGGGACAATGAAATGGGAAGCTTTTGTAAGGATGTGATTGACTGAATTCTCTCTTCCCCTCAGTGAGTGAATGAGATGCTGAACTCCAGAATACATGTTGATATTTTCTTTACTAATACAACTTTTGTCTTATTTTTCAAATGTTTGCTAACAAAAGGGTCACAGGAGGCATGGGGGGCTATTTTGTAGAGTTGACTTGACTTGGGGATTCTGACTTAGAATAATAAACACTCACAAAAGACTTTTTTAAATGTATTAGTTTAGGTTAGAAATATAACAACAAAGGTGAACCAAATGTGTCAGCTTAATTTAGGGTATTATCTCCCTGTAGGCAAGTTCCATGGGAAACAAGATTATGAGAAAGCCTCTTCAGAAACATGGCACAGGAAGTTAATGAGATGATTTGAATGTCCAGGGGTGTATGAGTTACCTACAACCAACACTTACTAGCTCATCATTTCTGGGTCAGGAGTCCTGGGATGGCTTGCTGGGTTGCTCTGACTCAGGGTCTCTCACAGGCTGTGATCAAGGTATTGACCAGGGCTGCGGTCACCTCCAGGCTCAACGTGGGGTGGGTCTCCTTGCAGGCTCACTCATGTGGCTGTTGCCACATCTGTGTCCTAGCTGTTGACAGAGACTTCAGTTCCTTGCCATATGGGCCTTTTCATGGAGTTTCTCACGGTATAGAATCCGGAGTCATTGTGTAAACTAATTTTAAAAGTGATATCCCATGACTTACCATATTCTGTTCTTTAGAAGTGAGTCATTAGGTCCAGCTGAGGGGAAGAGATTGCACAAGAGCATTAGTACCAGGAGATGGGGGGTGATTGGGGCCATTTTAGAGGTTGCCTACCACAAGTGACTTCTGGCTCTTGGGATAGATCTATCCCAAGATAGAAGAGTGTGTTTCTGAGGAGACCTTGGACTTCTGTTGGCATAATGGGCTGCCTTCCCCCCAAATGCTGCTGGAAGTGGGTACTGCCAGCTTATGGCTTTGCATTTCCCTTTTCTGTGGCCTAAGCTTGGAGTTTCTCTATTGGGCCCTTCAGTGAGGTCTGTGAAGCTGTATGCAAATATTATGTGTGTGTTTTTGAGCATTTTATAGAGAGGGTAAGTCTATAATAACCCTGAAAAGTTTAAAAGTCGCTGGTCTAAGTTGACCTTGGACTTTATGTTTAGCTTTGGTTCAAATACGATATCAGAGAACTGATTGATTTTAATCAATAACTAATTGATTAATTATACTGACATTTAAGATTATTCCCAAGTCATTTGGCTGGCATTTTGGATGTTATTAGAGCAGCTTTCCCCCCATTTATACAAAGGTTTACTTATATAAGTGAGGGGAAATAGCCCAAAAATGCCTTCTAGGAAGGAAAATAGCACAAAATCTGTATTCTTGTGAGAAACAAAATACTAACCAAATGTGGCTCTCTGGAACCTGAGGTGTTTATGATAAAAGCAAGCTGGTGCATCAGAAGGTGAAGTGCTACCAGAAGGGAACTGAAAACTTAATAGCTAGAAAGAACCAGCAAAGGGACGTGCAGGGGCAGATCTTGTCTTACATGTGGCCACTTTGTACAGGAACAGATAATGGTGTACACCTGATGGCAGCACTGGGTTACCACACAGCATCATTGCAGAGCTTTTGAAGTCCTGATGATCCTGAATCATTGGGAGTGGGGTGGGGTCAGGGTTCAGATATATGAACCATTTCTGCTTCCTTAGGCCTGAAAGTTAGTAATACACTTTAGAAACATTTCCATCCAAAGTCACTAAAGACACACACAAAACATCAATACGTACAAAAAAATAAACAAGTTGACACTTTTTGGGGGAAGTTATTTACATGGACACATCATCCCCAGAAACACCCTGAAAAATAAGCCATTTACCATGGATGGCTTTTTTTTTTATGCATGCAGTTCTTTGGTGACTGACCACTACAATTACACTTTCTCCTTTTTGGATAAGAATAAGACTTCTCTAGGCTATCTGATCAACAGAAATTAAGACATCACCCCCTGCCCCCACTGATAATCATTAGAACAAGTTTTTCCTTTAGATAGCACTATAACTAGATTTGATTTTTTTCTTCAAAAAATGTTTTTAAGAATTGTGATCAATCTAGAAATGAGGATGTTATTGAGGAAATATTTGGGCTTAAGAAGCTGAAGACTGAACGTATTGAATGTAACCTCTCCCCTCCCACAGGGACTGTTGGAGTCCCCTATGGAGAAGGCTCCCGTGTCTGTGGCCTGTGGAGCAGAGAGCCCCCTGGATGGCATCTGCCTCAGTGAATCAGATAAGACAGCTGTGCTCACCCTGATAAGAGAAGAGGTAAAAGCTTTCTTGTTTTGTCCACTTATCACTCCATTTCTTTGTAAAGCCCACGTGCCAGCAGGCAGATTCCATCTCTGTTGGCCCGAGTTATCCCTGGTTAGAAGTTTTTATTTCCCACAGCTTGTTTAGCTCATATAAAGGTTTCCCTGTGAAACGCTACATAGGTGCTGAAGTCCTGATATTCTGCTGTCCAGGGAAAAAAGCTGACGCTTCAAAATATCCTTAAGAATTGTGTACATTTCTTTACCTTTTAGTGTTGAAGTTTTTATTATTATTATTATTATTATTATTATTATTATTATTATTATTATCAGTTTCAGGTGTATAAAACAACGTAGTGATTAGACATTTACACACCTCACAAAGTTGTAACCCCAACAAGTCTACTACCCATCTGACACCGTACATAGCTATTCCAATACCATTGACTATACTCCCTGTGATGTACTTTACATCCTGTGACTATATTTTTTTTTAATTGTAGTTGACATTCGATATTATTTTATTCGTTTCAGGTATACAGCGCAGTGGTTAGGCATTTATATAATCTATGAAACAATTTCCCAATAAGTCCAATATCCGTCTGACACCCTACATAGTCTTTACAACATTATTGACTATGTTCCCCATACTGTATTTCACATCCCTGTGACTATTTTGTGACTACCAATTTGTACTTCCTAATTCCTTCACCTTTCTCACCCATCCCTCAACCCCTCCCATCTAGCAACTGTCAGTTTGTTCTCTGTACCTATGAGTCTATTTCTGTTTCGTTTGTTTATTCTGTTCTTTAGATTCCACATATAAGTGAAATCATATGGTATTTGTCTTTCTCAGTCTGACTTCACTTAGCATAATACCCTCTATGTCCATCCATGTTGTAGTAAATGGTAAAATTTCATTCTTTTTTATAGCAGAGTAATACTCCATTGTAAATATGTCCCACAGTTTCTTTATCTAATCGTCTATGGATGGACATTTCAGTTCTTTCCATATCTTCGCTACAGTGAATAGTGTTACAGTAAACATGGGTACATAGCCTTGAAATTTTAAATGCAGAATTTTTCCAGTTTTATCCACATATGTAACTAAATCAGTACCTTCATTTTACAGAGGATATATGTTCATGCATAAAATTCCTTAAATTCTAGACTTGCAGTAATATAAAATTGTTTCCTACCTTTATCCATTCTTTAATTAAACTGTTCAACTCCCAAATTCCTTATTGTGTTTCTTGAGCAGTCTCTGTTCAAAATAGATGACTGCTAAGCCTTTCTTGAGTGATCCAAAAAACATGAAAGTTGCTGTTATATACTATTAGTCAGTGACCACACTCTCCCATTAGATATCTGTGCTATATATTATGTATTTGGTTTGTGTTTTGCTTGATGATTCCACCATTTTTTAAAGTAGGTAATTTTCTTGGTATAGCAATTTTATTTTTATAATATGGTGAGAGTAGTTAATACCTCTGATACAGGTCTCTTAAAGTTTTAAAAAATAGCATTTGGTTGGTAATGAGGGATGTCAACTACTCCTATTGTCAAAACTTGGGAGCAGTGGTAAGGAGGCCCACCAAAATCTTGTAAATGAGAAAAAAGACTTCATCTGCCTCCTGAGAGTTAAATTATGAGATGACCACCTAATGGTTCAAAGCAAAGATGTGCCTAGTAACCCGAAACAGAGAAACTGGCTTTAGGATCTTGAGATCCTGATCAAAAGCACCAAAATAAATAATGTACCAGTTTGAAAGAGAGAAGCACAGGGAAGTAAAATAAAAGGAGAACAACAGATGCCCATCCAAGCCCTTTCCAGGGCAAATGGAGTTTGCGACAATGAATTAAGAGTATTTGTTTTGAGGGGCCAGCCGTGTGGTGCGTTGGTTGGGAGCTGGCTTGGGACGCCAGCTCTGAGCAGCAGGGCCCAGGTTCAGATCCCACGTGGGGGCCAGTGACACTGCCCTCTACAGCTGAGATGGTGAGTGGCAGCTCTACCTGGAGCTGGGCTGCCATGGGTCGCTGGCGACGGTGTGGGCTGCAGCCCCTGCTGCAGTGGGCTGCCATAGGCTACCGTGTGTGGCCGGCAGCCAGCATGAGCAGCTGGCAATCGGTGTGAGCTGCCAAGAGCCACCGTGAGTGGCCGTCCAGAGGCTGGCGACGGATCTGCCTCACCCAGGAAGAGCGCAATGATAATACCAACATGGGCCAGTGAAGCAACGTTCTCCGCGGCTAGACTGAGGAACAAAAGGACAACAACTTGTCTGTTCCCCTTCCCCAATTCCCCAGTAAAATCTTTTTTTTTTTAAAAATTTCTTTTGAGTTAGCAAGGGCATTCCAAATAGGGATATGGGCTCTAGTCTGACTAACAAGATCCTCCCTATAGTGAGATAGGTACATCTGGCTGGAAGTGTTGAATGTGTGAGTCCCTTTTCCTGACCCCATTCTTATCAAGCAATCAGAAATCTCTACAGAAAGGGAATACGCTGGTCATGCCAACTTCTAACACTCTGATTTTGTGGCAGGTTCATTTCTCATCCTAACTAAAATTGGTGTTCTGGCATCTACTTTAGTTAAGGTGACTGACTATCTGCCAGACAGATGGCTTTGTTCTTGGTGTCCTGTCCCAATCAGTTTTCTGGGCCTACAGAGTTGAGAGCCAGACCCTGGACTGAGTTAAATTTATAGAGATGGTGATTACCACTTGGAATTTTCCCAGGAGAGGGTCTGTTCACTTTCACTCTGGTGGCTACATTCCAGCATCCTGTGTGGCTAAGAGTCCACTTTTCCAAATGCCTATGAGCATTATATATGTGTTGAGGTTTTATATTTTTAATGTAGATTGAATATCTCAGATGGACCTGGTTGTGTATTCCTTTTAGTCTCCAAACTTAAATTTAAATTGTAATAGATCAAGTGGGTAAAACCAGGCTTTATCTCTATTATAATCTAGATAATCACTAAAGAGATTGAAGCAAATGAATGGAAGAAAAAATACGAAGAAACCCGACAAGAAGTCTTGGAGATGAGGTTAGAGTGGAGGTTCGGGCATGGGGTTGGATATCTTTATGTGTTATTAGATTTAACACAAATAAAGTGATGAAAGTATTTGTTTACCAAAGAACCAGCTGTTGAGAACTTGAGGGCTTTGCTATTTGTACCTTAATTTGTGATTGATGTCATTTCATGAGTATTGCTGACCAGTTATTATATTTTCAAATACTGTAGCTTATTTTGGGGGGTGTTCAGTACATTACAAATAAGCAGAACCCACATAATGCTTACCTTTTGAAAAAAGGAATTTGTGCAAGAATATCCATGTGGAATACAGAATAATAAGACTTACTGACACAGTCAATTATAGAGGCATTATAGTTCATAATACTTTTCTAAAATTAATTATATGTGGTAGCTTCAAATCTCATAACCACCAAAGAGATTATAAAAAACATGTTAATGGGAAACAGAATTGATTGACATCTTTAAATTGAAATCTTTTTATGTTTACTGCTCACTGTTTACTGAAAGGGGAATTGTGAAATAACTAAAGATGGCATCAAAGAAGATTTTTAAAAAGCATAATTTATATACTGTACAGTCAGTACTTGAGTGATTAAGAAATATTTTAAATATGTCTACACTAATTTCTGGCTGGTTTTTTGGTTTGGTTTGTTTTTTGAGCAGTTACTGGGTATAAGGCCCCATGCTGGGTGTGGTGGAGAGGAAAGGATGGTCCCTGCCCTTGGAGAGCTTACAAAGCCATCATAAGAAACTGGGATGCAGGGTCAAAGTGATGGGCCGGGGAGCCATCATTTCTCACGGAGGGGGTCACAGCAAAGAGCGCCCATCACTGGACAGAATCAGGAAAACATTGCACTTTGCCAAAAGAAAGGTTAACATGACAGGATGATCTTTCAGGTCTTTCAATAACTGAAATACTTTTGGAATTAAGACAGTAAAATAAAACTTGTCACTGAATCAGAGGGGACAGAATGCCTGAAAGGGTAGGTTGGAGTCAGGAAAGCCTGAACTCAGATTAGATCTCTTAGCAAAAGCCCCAATAATGTTGTTACAGTTGTCCCCCCCTTATCCATGGGGGATATATTTCAAGACCCCCAGTAGATGCCTGAAGCTGCAGATAGTCCCGAAACTTATATGTACTGTTTTTTCCTATACATATGCACATACCTACAATAAGGTTTAATTTGTAAATTAGTCACAATAAGAGATTAACAACAATAACCAATAATAAGTTAGAATAATTATAACAATGTACAGTAATAAAAGTTATGTGAATGTGGTCTCTCAAAATACCGTATTGTACTATATTCACCTTTTCGCTTTAAGGAAGCACTTAAAACTTCTCTGGCATAACTAAATTGCCAGCATCATGACTCTTGCACTTTAGGGCCATTTTTAAGTAAAATAAGGGTTCTTTGAACACAAGCACTGGGATACCACAACAGTGAGTATGATAATGGAAACAGCTGCTAAGTGACTAACAGGCGTGTAGTGTGTACAGCGGGGAGATGCTGGACAAAGGGATGAGTCATCTCCCAGGTGGGACCAAGTGGGGTGGCTCATGATTTCATCATGCTATTCAGAATGTATCAAAATTTAAAACTTAAGAATTGTTTATTTCTGGAATATTCCATTTAATATTTTCGGACTGCAGTTGGCTACAGGTAACTGAAACTGTGGAACAGAAAACCACCGATAAAGGGGGACTACTATAACTTATTTTGTGAAAGATTGATTTGTGTAAGCAAACTTCATCTATTGCCTTGAGGTCATTCACATAGGGGCAAAGAAAAGTGAAGGCATGTTTTCTATAAATAGAATGAAGGCTTGTTACATGTAAAATTTTAAGGAAAACCTTTTGAACATTAACAAATCTTGCATTAACATTAAAAAAAGAGAGAAAGCCTAAGGCAGATAAATAGGTAATGTAAATGTGTCAGTATATGTTATTGTGTTTAATTGGGGCAGCATTTCTCCAACTTCCATTGTCTAAAAATTCTCTTCTGATAATAATTTTATTTTTTTATTTTTAAGGAAAATTGTGGCTGAATATGAAAAGACTATTGCCCAAATGATTGGTAAGGAAATTTTTTTCTAGGGTATCAGCCATACCATCCCTAGATGATTTTCAAATCAGGATACAAACTTCAATTTGTCCATGACTTAGATACAATTAATTCTCATTATTTGTGGTAGTTATGGTCTATAAAGTTGCTACAAATACAGAATTAGCAAATATTGAAATAGTGCTTCTAGGGAAAATATAAGGTTAGGTTCATGCAAGCCTATGGTCACAACTTTTTGGTCAATACATAATCTTTTCTTATGTGTGTTTCTGTTTAAAGATATTTTATTTGATATGTAGTGTTGACTCATTAACATTGAACTCATGGCCAACAGTGCTACAGCTCATGCATGAGAGAAGCTTATCTAACACACGTATGTTCCCCATAAGGCACGTCACAGCCTTCCTGCACTTAGGGACACAAGATAGCACTTTAGCACTATACTTGGGGGCTGTTTTAAACAGCAAAATCACCAACAGAAAGCACAAAAATGCAAAACAAAACACACAAAAAATGCAGTAAATAGACTGTGAATAGGACACTTGTTTGTAGTATAAGGCAAGAAGGTGTTATCTTGTTCAACCTCAGCTGAGAACGTGTACATCAGGTGACTCAACTTTTTGGGCATTCTGCCCATGTCTGTGAAGGACCAGGAATGCACCAGAAGTATTGATTTTGGGGTTACAAATACATTTTAGCAAGTAAGCAAATTCACAAATACAGAATCCACGAATAATGAGGATCAACTGTAGTTAGGTTCATTTTAGAGGATGGCAGACACTTAGATTCTGTGAAAAGTCCAGGACCCAGAGCGTAGGTGGCCTAGCCACATCATTCATACCACCCCCACCACCACCACCACCACCACCAAGTGGGATCTCTCTAGTGTGGTGCAGTGGCCTTAACTCCACTACAAGTTCTACTTTCCCTGCATTGACCCATTGGTGTCTTTCCAAAATGAAAACGTTGACCCTCCTGCACTGAATTTAGAACCTCTTCTAGCCAGTATTGTAATGACTGAGTCCTAAATCACAGTCCAGCCTTTCTGCACTTCAGCACTGAAATGGTATTTTCTACTGTCCACATCACCTCATGCCTTCCCAGCACACGGCCTTTGCATGGAATATCCTCCCAGGGAGTTCCTGACCCCAGTTTTTTGGGTCTACGTTCAGATCGCTGCTCTGAGTGAGGCCACTCTATAAAAAAGGAACTCCACCTCTCTTACCCTGCTTTGTTTTTTCCCCCAACGCTTATTGCCATATATCTTCCTCCACTAGAATGTAAGTCTTGAAAGTGGGAATTTTGTTATGTCCACTGCTGTGTCCCCACCATGGAAAACTGATGAGCTCAAGGAGGGCAGCCATTAACTATTTGTTGAATGAATATGCCCTTGCTTTTGATTGTAATTCACAGAAGATGAACAACGGACAAGTATGACCTCTCAGAAAAGCTTCCAGCAACTGACCTTGGAGAAGGAGCAGGCCCTGGCCGACCTTAATTCTGTGGAAAGGTCCCTTTCTGATCTCTTCAGGAGATATGAGAACCTGAAAGGCGTTCTGGAAGGGTTCAAGAAGGTAGCATATCCTTTTCTTTCTATCTCATTGCGAGTATATTTTCTTGGTAGTGGATCTTCAAACGTATATGCCAGAGGTGTGTGGATAGCCTTTTAAATAGGGACCCGGGGCCCCTGTTGGCCTTGTATCTTGTGTTTCAGTGAAGCTGGAGAATTTTTCCACCTTTTTCTTTATGTGGTTGTTTAGGCGTCTGGCCTACTGGGTGTCATGTTGGTCATTCCTCTCCTGGGTCAGGCTGATAAACCCCAGACACAACCAGAGTATGGCATGGAGTTAAGAACTGAGGAACCCTCAGACTTTAGGAGAATTATGGAAATGGTCTTTTTGATAATTCACCAATTTAATATTAGTAAAAGTAAAGGGATTCTCATCATAGCACTGAAAAATTCAGGCTGCATATTTTAGAGGAAAGTAAATGTAATGTTTCAGATTTAGATGTAAGTGCACATATTGGTTTAATTTAGTAGCACACCATCAATAAGACACATTTATAACGGTGAACAATGAAAATAAAAATGAGGCTGACCAATTTATCTAAAGTGGGAATCAGATTGCCATTCAGTTTTGAATAACTGCCTTCTTAAAGTAGGTACCAGTGTAACTAAACCTTATTGTATGACTTGAAAATTAATACATGAATAAATCCTCTAGAATTTCTTCAGTGGGAATTATTTGTGCCTGTTTCAAATTACCATTGAGTATAATATAAAGGAATCTGAATTAATTGGGTTTTCTCATTTTTTAGAAAATGTTATATATATGTTATATCTGATATATGTTATGTTACTAGTAGAAGAAAAAATGTCCTGTTTCTTTTATTTTAAATTGTCACTTTGGAACAGAATGAAGAAGCCTTGAAAAAGTGTGCTCAGGATTACTTAGCCAGAGTTAAACAAGAGGAACAGCGATATCAGGCCCTGAAAATCCATGCAGAAGAAAAACTGGACAAGTAAGAGCTTACACATAATAAGACTTGCACTTTTCATGGTATTGTGGGAAGATTGATGGAAGCAAGATAAAAATCACTGTTTTGCAACTCCATATTGCATTTGTGTGTGTGTGTGTGTGTTTAAATTTTTTTTTTTAGCTGAGCCATCCTGCCACCTGTTGGCAGCTGAGTGGCAGCTCACCTCTGACCGGGAATCGAACCAGTGACCCTGTTGCTCAGAGCTTCCACTCTTGAGCGAGCTCTTAACCAACTGAGCCATTCAGCCGACCAATTTAATTTTTAAAATAGGTATAATCTTCCCATGGTTCTAACATTAAAAAGAATAAGATATACAGTATCTCCCTCCACCCTACCCTCCTTCCACTGAGTTTCCACCTCTTTCTTACCTGGGGGTAATCACTGTTTTATCCTTCCAGATATCCTTTTTCCCCTTCTTCCCCCGCCCCCCAGCGTTATGAGATATAATTGACATATTGCATAAGTTTAAGGTGTATAGTGTGTTGATTTGATATATATTACACTGTGATAACATTAGCTACCACCTCCATCATGTCACATAATTACCATTTTTTAATGTGAGAATATCCTTTTTTATATAGATGATAGCATACCTTGCTTTTTTATTTAGCAGTATATTTCGGAAATATTTTCATTTCAATTCTTGAAGAGCTTCTTCATGTTTTTTTTTTTAACAGCTGTGTGGTGTTCCATTGTTGGAATGTATTATTTCTGTAACAGATCCCCTCCTGTTGGACATTCGGGTTATTTAAAATCTACAAATGGTGCTACAATAAGTAACCTTTTATAATTATCATTAGGCATGCATGTGAGTTACCTTAATATAGAAAAGGAATTGCTGAGCCAAAGAATATATGAATTTATAATTATGATAAATATTGTTAAATTGCCCTCATTAGACTTTATATCCCTACACAATATATGACAGCATCTCTTCCCTATAGCTTTGCCAACAGATCAAATTTTTGGTAGTCCATAAATATGATAGATGAAAAAAGGTATTTCAGTTTAGTTGGTTGGGTTTGGGATTGCAGGGTGGAGAACAACAGGGCATTTATTTTATTAACTGTAGTTTTGATTCATATTTATCTTATGAGTGAAATTGAACATTTTAATAGCGGTCTATACATATATTTTGCTTTACTATGAATGACTATTCTGTGCCTAGTTTTCTGTTGTCATTTATATATTTTATATATTATATATAAATATATTATTATATTAAGGATGCCAGGCCTTTGTGATATAAGTTGTGGATAATTTTTCCAGTTTGTCATTTAACTTTTGGCTCTGCCTATAGTGTTTTTTGATATGCAGAAATTAATTTTTATACAGCGAAAGTATCCTTTTTTTTTTTACAGCTTCTGGATTTCCTGTCATAGTAACAAATATCTTCTCCTTGCTGAATGTAAAATATTCTCCCATGGTTTTTTTTTTAGTACTTTTATGGCTTAACTTTTTTAATCCTTAAATCTAGCACATTTGGAATTTATCCAGAGGAGTGGTATGAAGGATGCATCCAACTTGATTTTTTTAACTAAAAAATAATATATATTTGTACATTTTCCTATTTGTAAAACTTTTTAAGTTCCCCCTTTCCCATTCCCACTCCCAAAGGTACTGTTGTTAAAGCTTATTGTGTATCCTTCCAGTCTTTTCTTTGTGCCTTTACAAATACTACCCAAAATGGCTCTGGATTTTTTATTTATTTATTTATTTTTTTGGTATGTAATACTGGAGTCACAGTACAAGTTTCATTTCTCACTTAATAATATATTGTGGCCATTTTCCCCTGTCAGAACATATAGTTTAGTCTAATTATTTTTATTAGGTTGTAGGACTATTCCATTCCTTACTGATGGGCAGTTAGATGGTTTCACACTTTTTTCCATTGCAAACAGTGCTGCAGTGAACATCCTTGTGCAGTCGCCTTTGTGCCATGTGGGGATAGTGCTGTGGATAGATGATTAAAAGGGAACTGCTGGCCCGGGGCAGGGGCTACACATTTCAAATTACAATTATTCCTACCACAAAGACAGTGCCAGTTTTCATTCCCCCAGTTCGCACACCAGATGTCTGTTTCCTTGTATCTCGGCCATCATGGGACAAGATCGTCCTTGTTACTTTTTGCCAATCTGATAAATTTTAAAAGTTTTTCACTTTAATTTGCATACCTCTGATTAGTAGTGAGTTTTTAGCATCCTTTCCTTAATTGGCTATTTATTAACTGACATGTATGGTTTTTTAAAGTTTCCTTTTGCACCTAATGAATAAAGTCACTTTTAGGATTGCGTGGCATTGATGTCAGTGGTTAGCATCTTGGCTTTTTAATTGTGATGATCCTAAAGATGATCCTTCCTTGTACTGGGTTAAAAAAACTTCTGATTGTTGTAGAAACTGTCATGTGATTCCTTTTTCTAGTGACATGACTTTAAGGACAATGTGGCCTTTGAAATTAATTCTACTGTTGGTTTACACCATGGAAATTTCCTTAGCAGTTGCTTGGAAGCTGAGTTTTTATAAATTAAAATTGTATTACTTAGGTCACCGAATCCTATTTTTTCCCTTGTCATGAAGTCAGTTCCTTTAGGTCTGTGTCTCATAGTTGTCGGTGGTGAATATCCTCTCTTTTAGGTGGGACTGATGACTAACTGTGTGCTTTTTGTCCCTTTATTCTACAAAAAAACCCCACCATGAACAGAGCCAATGAAGAGATTGCTCAGGTTCGAACAAAAGCAAAGGCTGAGAGTGCAGCTCTCCACGCAGGACTCCGGAAAGAACAGATGAAGGTGGAGTCCCTGGAAAGGGCCCTTCAGCAGAAGGTATGCGAGGGGCGTGGTGTGAGCACAGAGATGTGTGGTTTTCGTCCCTGGCCGTGGCTAGCTTGCAGCGGATCTGGTTGAACGAGGCCTTGCCTTTTTGCCCAGACATCTATCTAGTCAGGTGGAGACAAACAAGGCAAACTGTGAAACTCCCAGGCGTATGGGTGGGAACCGTCACAGGTGGGGTGCAGAGAGGAAGTGGTGTTTACTGAGGTTCAGGGGACCAAATAATGCTTAGTCGGGCTCTGAGTCCTCCCTCCCTTCCTCCCTTCCTTCCTTCCTTTCTGTTTTTTTATGTACTATATGAAGCCATCTTCCCCCTTCATTGCAATTTTACCCTGCAGGGGACATTCGGCAATGACTGGAGGTATATTTGGTTGTCACGACTGGGAGATGCTACTGGCATCTAGTGGGTAGAGGCTAGAAATGCTGCCAAGCATCCTACAGTGCACAGGCAGCCCCCACAACAAAGCCTGACCCAGCCCAAAGTGCTAGTGGTGCATGGTCAAGAAACTTCAGTAGATAAATAAAAATCAGTGGTAGCAGCAGTCCCTATTTCTCACTGCTCAGTGATTCCTGGACTTCATTTTTTTGTATGCCTGTGGTGTTTTTCTTTCTGTTTCTAATTGTGTATTCATGCCTGTTGCATCCATTCAGCTAGGACAGCGTTCTTGCCATGGGGTCAGATAACCCCTAAGACAGTGTTCCTGGGATACTTGAACTCCAGAATCCCAGGTCCCTGGATGGATTGAATGAGCCCAGATATTTGTGTTTTTAACAAGTACCCCAGGTAATGCCTATGATCACAAGAAAATTTGGGAACTCAGAGGTTCATGGACAAGCTACAGAGGGCCAGTGGCTACCCTCACCCTGTACTCAATTTAAGCATAACTTTGTGAATGCACACATGAACATTTATTTCCAGGGGCGAAGATACAAAGCTCTCCTTTCTCTAAAGGGTCTCTGATGTAGAAAAAATTAAGAGCCACTGAGTTAGGAGGCCTAGGAAGAGTATAGTGAGGGTTGAGACTCTTGAGCTATACTAGCCTTTATCTCAGGACACATATGACCTGCATAATAATCATGTCATTTGTCTTCCAGAACCAAGAAATCGAAGAACTGACAAAAATCTGTGATGAGCTGATCGCAAAGCTGGGAAAGACTGACTGAGTTTCCCCTGTTAGCTCAGCAGATCTGCATTTGGCTGCTTCTCTCGTGACCACAATTATCTTGCCTTATCCAGGAATAATCGCTCCTTTGCAGAGAAAAAAAAACTGTAAAAAAAAAAGCACATGCCTACTGCTGCCTGTCCCGCTTCGCTGCCGACGCAACAGTCCTGGAAGAAGCCCTGGAGCATCGCACAGTCACACAGGAGTGGCATCTGACAGATTAGAGCCTGTCACAATAGGTTCAGGTGGACAGGCCGCTAAGTTTGGGTTTGAGATTTCTCTATCTTTAATTCGTGTTAAAGTCATTTTTACTTTTCCAAGTGCGTTAAATTTATGATTTTATCGCTACTGTTGGGATCATCTCCTTTTCACCTGTTGGATTTTGTTTTTTGTGTGTGACCTATTTATTTCATCTTTTAAATTTAACTTTCAGCATTAGTGGTTTTATTTGAAGAGATATTTTTGCTTTTGTTACTTCCAGTTTAAAAACAAGAAGGGACTCTTGAGTACCCATTTATATACACGTATACACACACACTCACATATATATTTACATGTGCTGCTGATTTTTCTCTGAAGCATCATTAGATAAGAACTTCTCTACAGAAGAGCATTTTTCCATAAATGTAAAACCCTATTTTGCAATAGAGTCCTGGCTTGGAATGCCAACTTCAGAATTTGGGGCAATTGAAGATGTGAAGACCCCAGACTCATGTCTGTCATGACTCATAACCCCAGGCTCAGGTTTCCCATCTAGGGAAAGCTTTCACCATGTTTTGTTGCCCTGGTATGCCTCCTCAGCCTTGATGAGTGTGAATGTGGCCCCTTGGGCTTAATCTTTAAGCGGAACGTGTCTGCTTTCTGCATCAACAGCAGAGTGGGGCTCCCTGAGAGCTGGGGTTTGGCAAGGCCATTCTAGAGCCATTTCGTCTCCTCTGCTTCCATTTGTTGCCACAGGATCAATATTTACTTTTTATTATCTTTATTTGAAATATGCCAAGAAAATCTACTTGTAAAAGGTTTAGATGATCGTATATAATTAAAAGGTACCTGTAACCCCATTACCAATTATAAGGGGAAGAAACAGATGGTTTTTCACCAGTGTGATGCCTTGTTCTTCAGATTTTTTTCTTTAAGGCAAAAAGAAGTCCTTTCAAACTTGAGATAGAATTTTTAATAAAATGGGCAGTAGAAATTCATGTGAACCACTCCAAAAATCAGCGTGTTTTGAATATTTTTAAACAAAGGCCATTTGAATACTGGGGAAGGATGTGCAGGGAGCAGATCCGCACTCACAAAACCAAATTCCTCAAGCTCTTCCTGGACTTGGTTCAGAGTGGTGGGGCCATTATCCCTAAAATGGGAAATTTCCATGTAATGCCAGTGAATTCCCTCGCATTTTATAGGCAAAACCAAATCCATGTAAGTGTTTTAAAGCACTCTTTTGTCTTAATTGTAACACCCTGAAAGTCATGGTTATATGCACTATATTCAGTACACGTAAGTTTTCGTACTTTTCTTGTAAAACTATTGCATGATCCACCCTCACCAATGACTTGTGCCTAGTGGAGAACCTGTATAGATCTTGCAACCTGAATTTTTCTTTAGAAGTGTACTATTCACATGGGTGCAATCTTTAGCCCCAGGGAGGTCAGTAATGTCTTTTAAAGCCAGAAGTCTTGTTTTACCAATATGCATTTGTTATAATCGGTGCTTAGGCTGTATTTTAAAGCCCGTTGTCTTAACCATTTTTTACAAAAAAGAACAAGAGAAACGATCTGTGGTTGGAGAACTGACTTGACAATCATTTGGGCTTTGAAAATAGTCACTGGATTAGCATGAGCGCTGCACTATGGTTGCAGCAGCAGTGGAGTCCAGGTGTCTCCAGTCAGTGTAACCGATTTCCGCATTCAGTCTTCTCCTACTAGGGAAATTAACTTTGAGTTTTGCAGAAAGAAACGTTGCTAAACCTTTTTGCTGTTGTGTTTTGGTGACATACCCATGTTAACTTGTTTTATATTGATCTGTTTTAAGCATAGAAGGCTTATAGTGGCCTCCGTTATAAATCCATAGCCCTCTTTTTAGGCTTTTTGTGTATTAAAAAAAGGAGCTATGTGTTGAAAACAGAGGTGACGACAATCCTTCCCTAGCACACTGGTCAAAGAGACCCCCTTGAAGATCAGACCCTAGAATGAAGTTGCTGTGCGAGGACTACGAAAGGGCCCTTGTGAAGTAACATTTGCCGCTGGCCTCTCAGCCATGACCTTGACAAGGAAATGTCCTTCCTTCTAATTTAATAGGTGGATATTCTCCAACAAGAATAAAAATGTAGTTTGTGCAGCTGGCAAATTAAGATAATAGACTGGGCAGAGTGAAGTATGTTTATTTTTCTTTAAAAATAAGCAAAAAAAAAACAAAAACCCAAATTTTGAGAACTCTGGAGAGTAAGAATACAGCCTGGAGTTTTGGCCCCTTACTTGTTAGTTAGGCAATAATAAACCCTGTTACAAGAGCGAAAAGAAATGAAGCTGCCGGTTCAGACCATGGTTTGAGAGTATTAGGTGATCTTGTTGAGACGCTGGATCCAGAGCCATTTCTTTAGTTCTTGACTTTGCCAAAGTATAGATAGATAATCTTTATCTAAAAGTATTTTAAGTGGAGACTGAACAATTTGTGACTTAGTTGGCTGGTCGCTTATAGTCAGACCTCCTGAGATTTTACTCTATTAGGAGAAGCTCCTGAACGCTGGTGACCTGCCCAAACCTTTTGTTCTGTAAAATTGTTCTGGAGATACTGAGAAGCCCAGTTTTCTCACGTGGTTTATAGCTACTTCAGACCCAGCCCAAATTAGGAAGTGCAGAAGCACACGATGGTGCAAAACTCAGGATCTGGCAGCCTTCCAGAATGCTATGGAATCTAAGGGCAGGTTTATGTTTGGTTTTGGGGGATCGCTCAAGTTGACTCTTCTTTCTAGCCAGTTACCTGTCCCACACTTTGTGCAACTCTCACACAAATACTTGGATCTTTATTAGACAGCCCTGAGTTGCACTATTTGTAAACAGGGAGAGTAAACTGCCCCAGATGTTGCGGGGCTATCTAAAAGTGGCCAGAGTGAAGCACTCACTGTAAATAGGTAACTGAAGCCCAAAATGGAATTTTTAAAGAGCAAGCATTGGAAATCTTGAGTGCACTTGCTGGAACTGATTCAGCACATCCTTTTCTAGTGGTGTAAAAGCTCTAAAGCTCCCTTTTGAGTTCCTTTTGGTTTTTCACTACAATTAATGGCCATCTCATGACCTGTACGCGACTGTTGTCTCTTTGTTGTAGTTTTGTGACCATGTGCACTTGCTCTTGGACTTGGGTTTCTTTATCCTCTTGTTGGGAAGAGAGGAACTAGGTGTTGAAAGATTAAATGATTCAGGCAAAGGATTTTAAAGTAAAAATGTATATACTCTGATGAATTTAAGAGATGGCAGATTATTATTTGCTTATTAAAGAACAAACATAGTCTGGGAATCCCAGAATGTCAAGCCAAAGGTCTAAGAAGTGATCTTCAAAGATTTTAATCAAGAAGTATTTTGAGGAGACTTCTGTCCAAAAGGGTTTGACTGGCCTCCAGATTCCAGTGAGTTTTAAAAAGCAATTTATTACTCAAACCTTGAGTCTCCCATATAGTAAAGGTAAAAAAAAAAATTGGACACTTCTCTAAAGATCGCCTCTGGAAGATAATATAAACGACAATATTTCGGGGAAGACTCACTGCATAGTGCCCAGAGCTAGCATTCTGGAGACTAAAGATTGCACTTTTCGTAGTTCTTCATCCAAATGCAATCCCATTTCTGTGCCTCTTAGCATGCAGTTAGATTTGGACAAACAAGATTCCTAAGGAATGACTTTATTAACTATAATATGGTTACAGCTATTACATATATATATATACACACACACACATATATATGTATATGTATATATATGTATATGTATATATATACATATATATATATATATATTCTGGTTATAGTTCTAATATGGAGATGTTGCGTGCGATGCTGGCATTCTTAATTCACTTGGAGGAGGCCAGGCATGGAGCTGAGGTGTGGCTTGAACCCTCCCTGTAATGATTCTTCACTTTAGAACTGTAAAGATGCCACTTTCTCCCCCTCTGCCTTTTCGTGGTATCTGAAATGTACTCCAAAAACAATTTCCTAGTCACAGTGTTAACCTATATTCTATATTTATGAATAATTTCCAAGTGGACATATAAGACTTTGAACCTGGACTCCACCCCCAGTCCAGATCCAGGGCGGTCTGTTGGTTGCCACACCCACAGCCTCAGCCTTGGTCCTTCTTACCCAGTGGGACAGGATCCAGGCATTTTTTAAAAATCTCAGAGGTAGCAGTAAACTTTTCAGTGTCGTTGTTAGCAAGTTGTGTGTTTGCCAGTAGATACCCCTTTGTACTAGTGTGCCAACAAGTAAATGTTAATTGCACATCTGCTTCCACTGTGTCTCCGCGGGTGCCATGAAGTGTGTGAGGAGCCTCTTGTCTGAGGGATGAACGCTGCATTGACTACTGCTATCAGGATTGTGTTGTGTGGAATAATCATCTACATAAATTTTATATGCACAGTAATTTCCCTTTTATATGTCAGGTAAATATTTGTAAAAGTTATACTCACACAAATGAAATTATTATAATGATTACTAATATATTTTTCCCATGTTTCATTGCCTGATTAAAAAACTGTTTACCACTGTTAGATTTGGGTGTGTGTATGCCTTTTTTCCCTGGTTATAAGTCGTTTTGTCCCCAAGTGAAAATTTATGACAGCCTCGCTTTATGAGCTCCAGTCTAAAAATAGAAATGATGACATCTTCACTGCACTCATTTTGTGCGATTTTTATGCACTTGGTTGGGTGTGTAATTAAAAACAAAACAAACTTTGGAATTTGGACCTTACCGTATAACTTTCCGTGCTTTTGCATCTGTGTAAACAAAGTTAATTGGATGCTTCTTGGGTTTGCTTAGAGACTTCTTGTCTGCCCTGACATTTTTCAAGTCATAAGAACCTGTCACCCCTCATTGAAGGACACGGGGCAAGCCAGAACTGTAAACATTGCAGAATGTCCCACAGAAAATAGTTGACGTTTTATGTCTCCTCTTGGTTAATACTGGGAAAAACTTTTTCTGTACTGCCCAGGCCAACTCTCTGCTTAAAGGGCTAGGGGACTGCGCAGGAAATTTCATGAGTTTTATGACAGGAAAAGATAAATTAAGAGGCTCCATTTTACAACTTAGGCGGGGGAATCCACTAAGAAAAATCAGAGCACTGTCACTTTCTTAGTCTTTGCTACATCTTAAGACATTACAGCCTATAAAGTTCCTAAAAAGAACATTTTTTTTGCTAGTGTGCTCTTGAACTGCCAGGAAGGGAATCCTATAAAATGACTGGAGGAAGTGACACTGCCTGCCGTTCACTGAATGCTAAAGACAGTAAAAATCTCATTTTCTAAGAACTTTGGGAAGACTAAGATGGAAATTACCTTTCTACTCTCTTACAGAGTATTCTTAGATAATATGAGATCACTTAGTGTTTTTATACTTTGCAAATAGAGGATCATGGGATCATTTTAGTGAGTGACAACCAGATTTTAATACGAGAAAATATGACAGGAAATATCAAAATGCACTGTACAAGTTCACTTATTCATGAAATTTGTTTCAGATATAAATGTGTATGTACTAGGTCATGATAAAAATTAGTTTCTTGCTATGGCTAGTGGTCAAAGTATGAAAAAACTTGATCTACTAAAGTTAGTCATTTTACAATTGAAGAAACTGTCCCAGAAAGAAGTGATGTGGCTGACGGCATAGCTTGTGTATTAGGCAGTATTGTCACACTCACTCCAAATGGACAAAATTAATTGCCACTTAGTCCTTTTGAAGTTCTTTAAATCCAAGTTCTTCCAGATTTGGATAGTAGTATGTTTTTATCATTTTCTAAGTCTGTAGGCTCTTAAGGACCAGTCAAACTCAAATACCTTTTTTCTACATTCATTTATTTACCAAATAGTCCGTTTGCAGAGTTTAAAGTGAAACATGGAAAGTTTCTGAGGCTAGTTAGCTAAAGAGAAATTGTTTTCAAGTTTGCAACCATTAAAATATGAAATATGCTAACTAAACCTTTCTTTTTCCCAGAAGAAATTCATCCCTATTCTACATTTCTTAGCCCAGTTATGACTTGTAGATTATTTTATCTAAAGTGCTTGGGCCAGCCCAGTGGCGCGTTTGTTAGGAGTTGGCTTGGGACGCCAGCTCTGAGCAGTAGGGCCCCAGTTCAGATCCCACATGTAGGCCAGTGATGCTGCGCCCTCTACGGCTAAGATGGTGAACAACAGCCTGACCTGGTGCTGGGCTGCCGTGAGTTGCCGCCGGCAACAGCGCAGGCTGCAGTGGGGCTGGCCGGCAGCGGGTGTGAGCTTTCGTGAGCTGCTGTGAGCTGTCATGAGTGGCCGTCCAATGACAGGCTAGCAACTGCCTCACCCAGGAAGAGCGCAATGATAATACCAACATGGGCCAGTGAAGCGACATCCTCCACAACTAGACTGAAGAACAAAAGGACAGCAACTTGTCTGTTCCCCTTCCCCGATTCCCCAATAAAATCTTTTAAAAAATAATAATAAAGTGCTTGAGGATGGGGACACAGTGGTGCTTACAATCTTTTTGAGATAGATTATGAGATAAATTTAACCCTAAACAAGACAAGATGACGTAACACAGACTAAGTGCTGGAGAAGCCTAGGAGGAGGGACAGTATAATGGGGAAGGACGCACAAACCAGGCGGAACAGCAGGCCGAGGCGTTCAGGGCACAGCCGGTTATTTCGCCTTCCTGAGCTTCAGCTTTCAGACTGGGGATAATGGTTCCCACCTCTTGAGGTGGTCGTGAGGACTCAGCAGTAATGCTGGGGATTGCCTAGTCCTTAGGTCCCTAATAAATGATAGTGACTATCATCGCCTAAAACCTCAAGTTTATGACATTTTCAGATTTTCTAAGACCCCCTTAGAACCAAATGACTGTTTGTTAATAGTTTTATTAGACATCTAAAAAACAACAGAGTTGGAAACTTAAGAGTTACCTTTGTTGTTTTATTTGAGATTGGTAAAAGGTGAAGGAGTGAGGATTAGCTGGAGACAGATCCCAAAGTTGGGGTGATTGAGCTGTTAAATAGGGAATGAAAGTCACTGTGTGTTCCAGACAATTCCAAGACCCCCACACCTGTACCAGCCATGAAATACAAGGTTTCTATAATCTCTCTTTCCTGTACCAAACTTCAAAGCTTGGTTCCCATGGAAATATATATGCAAGAACAGACTGAAGATACAACTCAGTTCACAGAAAGTCACTTTTTTAGCCAATTTAAAGTAAAGGATAATTGAAATTTGAGTGTCCTATGTGCCGTCTGCCTTTACAAATATGTTACTTTAACAATTCCATGTAGGTGGAATTGGTTTTTTTATTCGTTTTAACCAATGGAGGAAAATGAGTCTGAAAAACACATAACACCCATCAGCTAGGAAGGGGGAGCTGGCGCATGAACTAAGGTCTCATTGATCTCAAATCGCATTCTCCTTAAGGCCACTCCACGTTGGGACTTACTTCAAAAGGGCAAAGGAGGACTTTGTACTCACGAAATGAATTTTCTTGCTCCTTTCTCATCTCAAATGGGAGTATTTCAATGGATATCAGAGAAACCTTTTCAGAAACATGTCACCCAAGTTCAACAGTGTAGAACATGAAACCTATCAAAGATGCATAATTCGTTACCGTATTGGAAAGGCACTGTGAAGGGAAAACAAAACTCATATTCTCCTTTTCAGGCCTCCCTGTTTTGCAGAAAGAGCTTTGGCAGGGAAAGCTGAGATGGGTTCTAGTCGTAGTTTTTGACACCGTGTTGGGCAGGCCCTTAACACCCTCATTTGGACTGAGAAATCTAGAGGGCCTTTCCTGTGATTTTGTGATTTTATAAGTCTGCCCAAGGTGCTAACTATAAGGCAGAAGTTTCCCCAGTTTCTCTATCAAAATCATTCTGAAAATGCTTGTCTTGAGATGTACTGACGATAGTGGACTTGCCGCAGGTGGTGAGTCCACAGTAGCTATAGCATTCAGAGAAGTAAATGCCATGTCCACTGTGGCTATAGCCTTCAGAGAGGTAAATGCCAGACCACATCACACAAGAAGGGAAGAGGCCCGGGCGTAAGCCCCAAACCAACATCCATGTCTGTGGTCTCATTTTCTCAGGGCCAACTGCTGCAATCCGGACCTCAGTGTTGTTTGCAGGATGAAGAAGTTGGGTTATATCCTCTAAGTCCTCTCCGAAGAAAGAGAGTGTCATTACAGCCCACCACTCCTGTCACTCATGCTGTCCACGCTAAACATTTTCCCAGTAATATGCCCACAGACTCAGTAATTCAGTTGCCTGTTCTGGGAGGATGGCAAGGCTGTATTGTCTGCATTTCTGAGAAGAAGGTAAATTGACAAAATGTGTTGAGTTCTTAAGAGGTGCAAACTCATAATCACAAATATTTAATTGTAAGATATTGTATAGACTTAGAAACACATTTTTGTTCTAGACACCAAAAATGACAGCACCATTAGCTAATTTGGTGCATTCAGGCGTAATCACAATATTTTACTAAAACCTTAAAGAGTCTAGACAGACCAGTCTAGACTGCTTGGTGATATGCAGTAATAAACGTGCCTTCTATTTCACCAAAAGACTGGCGCTTATTGCAATTTGTCATTTTTGAAGTCCTAATTTTTCCAGACACATTTTATTTTCTGCCTTTCAGTTGATCTTTGTAACCACCAATTTTCGGAAAAAATATGATGTCGGAGATATGATTTTATTTCCTGCATCAGTTTCCAGTGCACATGTGTGTGAATGGTCACTGGGGGGCTCCACTCCCAAAGACTTACAGTGTTTAGGGCCATGTTTTTCAAACTGGTCAAAACCTATCTTAGAGGATATGAACCAGAAGAGAATAGAAGAGTGTTTGTTGTAAGAGTAAGTAGTGAAGGTAAGTACTGTTTCATGGAACTTTTATTTCATTTACATGTATGTATATGTACTGGGTTGCAATTTTAAATGTCTTAGTTTGGGAGCCTGAAGAGTTAAAAAAGAAAAAGTTTTGAAAGTTTGAAAGCCATTCACTTTAAGTTATGGGGGAGAGGGGTTGTTGAATCAGTCAAGGGTTTAATGGGAGTGAAAAATAACTTATGATTGCAATACCCATCTTTTAAACGTAAGCTGCAGAGTTAGAACACTTACTAAACAATCACAGTTTATAGTAACTTGAAGAAAAAACTTTAGAACAGGAGCATGAAGCTGCACTCAGAAAACAGGACATAAAAATTCTAAAGCTCAGTGTAGAGGGAAAGAAGAAAAAAAGGAGGAGAGCATATGAAGAATAAAAGCCTGTGAAGCTAAAACTGCTCTAAAAAATAATCTATTAAAAAAAAGAGAGGGCCGGCCGAGTGGCGCGTTGGTTAAGAACTGGCTTGGGACGCCAGAGGGCCCCAGTTCGGATCCCACATATGAGGGCCAGTGACGCTGCCCTCCACAGCTAAGATGCTGAACAACAGCTCAACCTGGAGCTGGGCTGCCGCGAGTCACCGGCGACGGCATAGGCTGCAGTCCCTGCTTCAGTGGGTTGCCATGGGCTGCCATGTGTGGCCAGCAGCCAGTGTGAGCGGCCCTCAAGCCGCGGTGAGCAGTCCTCCAGAAGCCAGCGACTGATCTGCCTCGCCCCGGGAAGAGCGCAATGATGGTGCCAACTTGGGCCAGTGAAGCAACGTCCTCCACACGAAAGGACAGCAACTTGTCTATTCCCCTTCCCCCAATTCCCCAGTGCTGTTCCCATCCCCCAAATCCCCAATTAAAAAAAAAAACAACCAAAAAATTTTAAAAAAATAATAAATAAAAAAATAAAAAGCAGAGAGAGAAGGAGAAGAAAAAAAGCAAAATTCTTGCCTTCCCCCAAACCTTTCCTCGTCCCTGTGGCAGCAGAGGGCAGGCTACTTAAGTTCAAAGACCTATTTCTCTTTTGCTACTACTGCTAAGAACTAACCTGACTCACATCTGAAAAAATGAAACCCCCTCTGTTAGAAGCAAGAATTCTCCATGATTACAAGTCTTATACTTAACTCTTTTGCACAGTTCCATTCTAAATTATAAATGCATATACGGTAAACAATATCTCTTGTTTAAATCTTACCTACTTTTGAGTGATTTTGTTACCAGTAATGCCATCCTTCCATTGAGAAACCCCGAGCAATTCATACTTGTGTCTTAAATGAGTGAGTGACTAAGTCAGGTCACCACATATTTTCAGAACTGTGATAAAATTTGAAGTTGAATCTAAGAGTTTAAATTAAGGAAATAAACATAAGGAGAAAACAAGAAGGTCCACCTCCATGTCACACAGGTAGAAATCAGAGAATTCCAAAGGTCTGGCAAAATAATTGGTCTATAACTATTGCACTGTGTTGTACAGTTGAAACTAATTCTAAAAAATGTGTATTTCATAATAAATAATTAAAAGAAAACAAATAATTGGTCATTTGGAATATTTGTTGAAATACTCATAACCACCAGCTTCTCTAAACATATTAAGCTTATTTTGGAATAATATTAGATTTACAGTACAGTGGCAAGGATTCTATAAACTTTTTTTTCTTCTTTTGTGGCTAGCGCTCTACTTCTACCCTTCCCTGTTTCTTATCCCATGGTTACTAGGTTCCAACAGGGTTTGAGTGCTTATTGAGCATTTACTATGTGCCGAGTCCTGGGTAGGTGCTGATGGGAGAAAGCTATCTTTGCCCATTTCTTTCCCATGCACCACGCCTCCTCTTCTTTCAAGCATTATTGCACTTAACGTGGTATGTTGCACAAAGAGACAAGGAAGGACTATGAGTGCTTCACCTCTACCTTAGAAACGAGCATTACTGTGCTTATAATTAAGTGTGGTGTCGTGCTCAATCTCTTTTCCAATAAAGGATATTACCTTAATTTTTTTTTCAAAGCTACAACTTGATATGTGATAATTCACCTGAATGAAAGAAAGGCCCTTTTCCTTTTCCTTCCTGCATCTTTTATGCAAAGAGCTTGAGGCAAGTTCAGAAGAGAGCTGTGATCAAGAACCTGGCCTACGAGTACACACTGGGACTCTGGACAATCACCGTGATCCTGGAGACCTCTTTTCTCACCTACAAAATACCAGAAGTTTGGACTCACTCTATGACTCTATGTTCTTTCTACAATCACCTAGATGTTTAGGTCTTCTAACATTTTAAATTTAAAACTTGAGCCCTTTTCCAATTTCTGTTCCGATTTCCTTCTTATTCCAGATGTGTTCTGTCACAGCTGTTCTAATTCATTTGGTCGTCGTCCTGCATTGAGAAATGCTACTGGTTATGGAATTGCTGTTTGACAGTCTGCCTCCAAATGAATATTTGCCTGAGCCCTAAATGAAATCAGATTATAGGCACAAAAAAAGAAATGGAATTATGAACCCCTAAGCAAAAAATATAGGTGTACCTGTGTGTGCTGTGTGTAACTTGAGTAACTCAGTGTTCATGGGCGTGTGATCTTCAGGGAGGAGGGAGAGGCTTCACTTCGCTGGAGGCAAATGCTTTTGTTCTGGATGGGAGACTATGTGAGTGAGGGGGAGGGAGGCGTGAACACCAGGAGGCAAAGCAGGCAGCATCTGTAGATTCCAGCTGGCTCCATTTCAGCTCTGTAGGTGGATCAAATTCTGGGCCTATCTGTGCTTTTGGACACCGATCTGCCATTTTCCTAATCCTGGAAAATTTCTAATTTTGGTCTATGAAATTGACCAATGCCAATATAATAAAGTCTGACCATTTTTCTAACTTCTCTGCAGAAGGTATCTTGTAATACGATTCTGGTCATATTTTTTTTTATAAATTTCAGATGTACAAAACAACATAATGATTAGACATTTATACCCCTCACAAAGTGATAACCCCACCAAGTCTACTACCCCTCTGACATTGTACATAGTTATTACAATACCTTTGTAATAACTACATTGACTATAGTCCCTATGCTATACTTTACATCCCATAACTATATACATATATATAAATTATAGTCGACATTCAATATTATTTTATATTAATTCAGGTGTACAGCACAGTGGTTAGGCATGTGTATAATCTATGAAGTGATCGCCCCATAAGTCCAGTACCCACCTGGTACTACACATAGTTCTTACAGTATTATTGACTATGTTTCCTATACTGTATTTCACATCCCTGTGACTATTTTGTGACTACCAATTTGTACTTTCTAATCCCTTCACCTCTTTCACCCATCCCCCAACCCCCACCCATGATCATATTTTTTTGATTAGCAGATGTTATTTAGACTTATTTATAATTCCATTTTGTTCTAAAAAGGGTTCAAGACAGTTCATAGGCAGAGTATAAAACCATCAGTGTCACTTAAGATTTCAGTTAAGAGTGATTATGACAAAAGACGTGGTTGATGCAGTTGGGACCAGTCACTGCCACCCCACCCACATGACAGGCATGGCCAAGCCGGCCATCATTCTGTCATCACTACAAATTGAGTCTTTCTGAAACAAGTTAGCAAGTTACTCTCCTTAAATCTCTCCTTTTTGCCTTTATCCATTTGCTACTTAATTCTACAAACATTATTTGAACATCTATTACATGAGAAGGACTAGATTAAAGGTTATATGAATAAGGCATAATTCTTGTCCTTGATGTACCCATTATCTAATTCAGGGGTCAGCAAACCACGGCTGGTGCCAACTGGCCTACTGCCTATTTTTTATGGCCCTCAAGCTAAAAATTGTTTTCACATTTTCAAATGGTTGGAAAAAAGAAAAAGAAAAAAGAAGCATATTTCATGTCATGTGAAAATTATATTAAATTCAAATTTCAGTGTCCATAGATAGTTTCATTGTAACATAGCCACGCTTCTTCCTTTACGTAATGTTGATGGTGCTTTCACACCACAACAGCAGAGTTGAATAGTTGCGACAGAGATCTTTTGACCCCCAAGTTGTAGTATTAAGTATCTGGTCCTCTATAAATAAATAAATAAATAAATAAATAAATAAATAAATAAATAAATAAATAGCCAACTTCTGTTATATTATTCAACCAATTTATTAACTTTCTCCAATGTTCTTTCTTGGTGCTTGGCTCTACTGTTCTCTGTGATGGCATTACCAAGTTCCTATCTTAATGGACCTTACACTGTAGAGAGAGAGGGAGTCAGTGAAGGAGAGAGAACTTAACAATATAGCACAGTATATTGAGTGCTATAATATAGATAATAACAATAATCACAAATACTTAGTGCTTTCTATATGCCAAGCACTGCTCTAAGGATTGAATATGCATTAACCCACTTCCTCTTCACAACAGCCCTATGAAGTGTTAAAAGAATTTTAAGAAGAGGGTATAACCATGACTGTCATGCAGATATGTAAAATGAACACATCAAACCTTCTATTAAACTCATTAGTAAGAATAATTTTCATTAGTATCAGTTGTCTGCAATTTACAGAGTTGAAAAGGAACTCAAAGATTAAATGTGCAGACAACAGAGATGGGTGAGCTAATGTGAGTACTCACTAAGGTTTTTTTGCCTATTTCAGTCTTTCACTTTTTTTTTTCTGTACTACTGTGTGTCCATAAAACATATTTTTTTATAAATCGAAGATGTTCTTGATGACATTACATATACTTACTTATGCTTCCAGACATTATGGATATCTTGTATTATTATCCCCATTTTATAGATGAGCAATCAAGCTAACATGCCCAAGGACTCAAGCTAGCATGTGACAGAGTCAGAGTTAGAATTCAGAGAGGCTGGCTCAAAGTGTCTGTACTCTATGCATGTCATGAATGATGCTCATCTGCACCACATATGCCCTTGGGCAAAATACGTAGGATAAGTACACTTCTCATAGGGCACTCTCTTCTCTTCCATTAAAAAAAGCATCAAACAGCCGGCCGAGTGGCTCAGTTGGTTAAGAGCTCGCTCAAGAGTTTGAGCTCTGAGCAACAGCGGTTCGAGTCCTGACCCGAGCTGAGCAGCTGCTGTGCTGCCAACAGGTGGCAGGATGGCTCAGCTGAAAAAAAAAAAAAGCATCAAACACGCATGGCTTAACTAACACCCAGGAGCCTCCTCGACACTTGATGACACAGTTAAGATTGACTTGCATCTCCATACCATGGCTTTTGGAAAGTCCAATGCCCTCCCCCAGATCATCAAGAATTCTACAGAGCTTCCCCTTCATACAGTGAGCTTCAGATCTAGCTTCCTTCCTCCAGTGAATTTTTGTTCTTCAATTCTAATCTAATGGCTATTTCTTTTCCTTCTTTATAAAGGTTTTTATTAAAATATAGCTAACATACAATATTATATTAGTTTCAGGTGTCCACCATAGTTATTCAACATTTATATACCTAAGGAAGTGATCATCATAAGTCCAGCAACCATCTGACACTGTACCACGCTATCACAATATTATTGACTATATTTCCCATGCTATACATTATATCCCCATGACTTATTTGCTTTATACCTGGCAATGTGAACCTCTTATTCACCTTTTTCCCCCCTTTAAAAAATTTTCAGTTACAGTTGACATTCAATACTATTTTTATTAATTTCAGCTGTACAGCATAGTGATTAGACATTTATATAATTTAAGAAGTGATCCCCTTGACTAGTCTAGTACCCCCCTGCACTATACACAGTTATTACCATATCATTGACTATGTTCCCCATGCTTTACTTTACATCCCTGTAATTATTTTGTAACTATCAATTTGTACTTCTTAATGCCTTCACCTTTTTCACCCTGTCCCCCAACTCCCCTCCCATCTATTACCCCAATAAATTTAGTACCATCTGACACCATACATAATTATTACAACATTATTGACTATATTCCTTATGTTATACCCTACATCCCCATAACTACTGTGTAACAACCAATTTATACTTTTTAATCCCTTCCCCTTTCTCACCCATTCCCAAACCCCCTCCCATATGGCAACCATCAAAATGTTCTCTGTATCTATGGATTTGTTTCTGTTTTATTTGTTTGTTTGTCTGTTTTGTTCTTTAGACTCCACATATAAGTGAGACCACATTGCATCTGTTATTCTTTCTCTGACATACTTTACTCAGGACAGGTTCATTTATGCCACCACAGATGGCAAGAACTCATTTCCTTCCATGGCCGAGCAATATTCCATTGTAAATATGTACCACCTCCTCTTTATCCACTACATCAATGGACACCCGGGCTGCCTCCACATCTTGGGCACTGTAAACAATGCTGCAAAGAAGATATGGATGCACATGTCCTCTCAAAGTAGTGTTTTGGGTTTCTTCAGATAAATACCCAAAAATGAGATTATAGGATCCTTCTTTGTCTTTTGTTGTAGCCTTTGTTTTAAAGTCTATTTTGTCTGGTAGAAGTATTGCTACCACAACTTTATTTTCATTTCCATTGTCATGAAATGTCTTTTTTCCATCTCTTTATTTTCACTCTGTATGTGTCTTTTGATCTGAAGTGAGTCCCTTGTAGGCAGCATATGTAAGAGTCTTGTTTTCTTTTTCTTATCCATTCAGCTACCCTGTCTTTTGATTGGAGCATTTAATCCATTTACATTTAAAGTAATTTTTCATAGATATGTAATTATTGCCATTTTATTATTCATATTTTTTATATTTTTTCGATGTGTGTCTTAAAGAAGTTCCTTTAACATTCCTTGTAATACTGGTTTGGTGGTGAGGATCTCTTTTAGCTTTTTCTTATCTTTAAAAAGCTCTTTATCTGTCCTTCAATTCTAAATGTTAGCTTTGCAGGGTAGAGTAATCTTGGTTGTCGGCACTCATTTTGAAGATTTCCTGCCAATCCCTTCTAGCCTGGAAAGCTTCTGTTGAGAAATCAGCTGATAAGACTTATGGGAGCTCCTTTGTAGGTTACTACTTGCTTTTCTCTTGCTGCTTTTAAGATTCTCTCTTTGTCTTTAACCTTTGGCGTTTTAATTATCATGTGTCTTGATGTGGGCCTCTTTGGGTTCATCTTGTTTGGAACTCTCTGTGCTTCCTGAGCTTGTATATCTATTTCCTTTGCTATGTTGGGGAAGTTTTCAGTCATTATCTTCAGATAGGTTTTCAATTCCTTGCTCTCTCTCTTCTCTTTCTAGTACCCCTATGATGAGAATGTTGGTACACTTGATGTTGTACCAGAGACCCCTTAAAAACTCCTCATTTTCTTGGATTCATTTTTCTTTTTGCTGTTCTGATTGGGTGTTTTCTGATAACTTATCTTCTAAATTGTTGATTCGATCCTCTGCTTCATCTAATCTACTGTTGATTTCATTACTGTATTCTTCATTTCCGTTATTGTAGTCTTTATTTCTGACTGGTTCTTTTTTATGTTTCCTCTCTCCATTTTTATGTTTCCTTTCTCTTTGTTGAAGTTCTCCCTGAGATCATCGAGCATCCTTATAACCAGTGTTGGGAACTCTGCATCTGGTAGTTTGCTTATCTCCATTTTGTTAGTTCTTTTTCTGGAGCTTTGTTCTTTTCTTTCATTTGGTACATGTTTCTTTGTCTCCCCATTTTGGCTGCCTCCCTGTGTTTGTTTCTATGTAGGGCTGCTATGCTTCCCAGTCTTGATAGAGTGGCCTTATGTAGTAGGTGTCCTGTGGGACCCAGTGGTATAGTCTCCCTGGTCACCAGAGTCGAGTGCTCCAGGTGTGTCCCTTGTGTGGGTTGTGTGTGCCCTCCTGTTGTAGTTGAGACTTGATTGCTGTTTTCAAGTCAAGGAGAGGGATTGACCCTCAAGCTGATTGGTTGTGAGAAC
Organism: Hipposideros armiger; assembly: GCF_001890085.2. NCBI lineage: Eukaryota > Metazoa > Chordata > Mammalia > Chiroptera > Hipposideridae > Hipposideros > Hipposideros armiger. Next base: position 372,699 of record NW_017732040.1, on the reverse strand, counting down.
TGGCTGTGACTACAGTGTAGGAGCTGTTGTGCAGGGGCTGAACCTACAGAGCAGAGTCCACTCTATCAGGTCTCTGCTGTCTGCATAGTCTGCCCTTTGGGTGTGTCATCCTTGGAAGTGGCTGGATGATACTCTGGCCCAGTCTGAAGCTCACCTCTGGGCCTGCTAGCCCCAGGGCCTCCTGGGAGGGGACCTTCTGCAGGCCAAGTTCAGCTGCAGTCTATGCCTTGCTCAGGACCAGCTGGCATGAGCCACAAAGTAATCCAGAGATAGCTGCTGCCTGTGCTGTGCTTAGAGATGCCTTGAAAGGCCAAGCCACAAACCAAGGCCAGCTGTCACTAGTGCCGGGCTTAGGGCTGCTCAGCTAGAGGTATGGGACATGCCGAAGCCAGATGCTGCTTGTTTGGGTTTTGTTAACCTTTGAGAGAGGTTAGGAAAGTTCGCAGCATGAGTTAAGGCAGGCCATTTATATGGAAAAGCCATTGGAAGTGGCTTGGGTGTGCCCGAAAGTTGGCTGGGGCGTGGTCTCAGGGAATCTCTGGGGCGGGGCCAGTTTGATGGAGATTCAGAGAGGGCATCTGTGTGCGTCTGCATGTGTCTGTGTGCATGTGCATGCGTCTCCATGCTGGAAGGGGGCGGGCTCAACAAATAAACAGTGGCTTCTACTAGCTCCTCCATCGGGAAGAAAGCTGCCCCTCCAGCCTTCACTCTGAAGCTAGACAATTCAGTTCCTCCTCCATAAGTTCCTGGTGCCTTTCGAGCTGCTGCCCCAGTGCTGGAACTCAGAGCAGGAGCAAGTGAATCCATCAGTGAGTAAGTCCATGTGCGGGCCCTTTAAAAAGAGCACCTGGGAATGCAGCTGCCCTCCAACTCACTCAGCCACAATCTCTGCTGGTTTTCACAGCCAGAAGTTATGGGGACTTCTGTCTCTGGTACTGAAACCCTGGGCTTGGGAGGAGCTGGGACCCCTTGTTCTTCATGGGAGGGACCTCCACAGCCAAGAAATCCCTCCTGATGTTTAATGGTCACACACAGGTGTGGGACCAGCCTGTTCCGTGTCTCTGCCTCTCCTACTATTCTCGAGGTGGTTTTTTCTGTATGTCTGTAGTTGGGGAGCTTTGGTGTAGTTAGACTTCAGGTGATTCTCAATAATGGTTGTTCTGTGGTTTAGTTGTAATTGATGTGGTCCTGAGAAGAAGTGAGCACAGCTTACCATCTTGACCAGTTTAATGGCTCTTTCTATATCTCTATAGTGGCATTGACTCAAATATATACCTTAGCATCTTCTTTTTAATGTTACCCAAAGTAATAATAATTAATAATAATAATAATAATAATAATAATAATAATAATAATAAAGAAAGCCTGTGGATGTAAAACTACTGCACAATAAGTTAACATCACAGGAATGCTACAACTCAAATTTGAATATTAGACATGCCTGGTAATATCCAGTACTTACTGAGTGCTTATGTGCTAGGTACTACCTAAATATTTAGACACACAGTAGACCCATCCATAAGAAATATATGGAGTCCAAAATTTTCAGTCCCCCAAAATGCAGGATTGCCTATTTTGAGGCTATTGAAGTGACTCGGGTAAGCTTGTGCATCTTGTTGGCCCGGCATTCCAGAGGTCCAGCAGTGCTGACTCCATTGTATGGTTTGGTTCTCTTGTCCTCTGGTTAGCTGGACTTCTAGGATGGTAGCATCAGTTCAGGAATCTCCTAATTAGATGGTGCCAGGGAGATGGGCTGCAAGGACACTGGGGATGTCAGTGTTCTGTCTTCTGAGGTTGTGTTACCTTTCCCTCCACATTCTCTTCTCCCCCCAGAGAAAATAATAACCTCGGCTCAGCACAACAGCGTGAATGTACTTAATGCTACTGAACTATACACTTGAAAATGGTTAAAATAGTGGATTTTATGTCATGTATAGTTTACCACGTTTTTTTTTTTTTTAAAGAAACTTAGCCTAACCCTGGTTGAAAATGGGAGCTGAACAGAGGGTGGAAGCCAAGCACCATTTCTTTTATATCTAAATTACTTTATTTCAAGATGTAGCATGGTAGGTTTTTTTAGATGTGAACCTGGGTGACCTAACTCTGGAGTTTCATTTCAGTCACATTGCTGAGACCACACTATCATTCCACCTTTTGCTTACCTATTTCCAACAAAAAATACATTCCATCCTTTTTATTATGCAGAGCAATTCAATAATTCCTCCATTGGATCTGTTGTTTTAGGCTCTGTCCCATCTTTAATACCTAAATGTGTCTTCAAGGCATTTTCCTAAATAAAAACAATTCCCTCCTTCAGAGGGATTCCTGCAGAGGACTTAAAAAAAAAATCTCAATATTGAAAGATGACCTTGAATCCACTGTAATGTATATTTTCAAAACAATCACTTTGAAACTATAGTGCCCTAAGCATCACTAGTAATAAATTACTTGCAATATACCCCTGAGTGATTGAGAAACACTGCTTACATTTTCTAATTTGGCACATGTGTTAGATTACAAATCAATTTCAAGGTTTAGGGTCCTTTTTCCACACTTGTGTCCTCACAACTAGAGCTCCTTGACAAAGGCTTGTTGAATGCAGCCTTCAACTAAAAGAGACTTCTCCCCACAACCTCCTTCCTGAGACAGGGTTTTGCAGAACTAGCCTGGGATTGGTCAAGTAAGGGTTGCTCTGCTGTCCTCCACAGCACTGGTTATGATCTTTGCCAGAAAATGTTGGCCAAGCTGTGATTTGATAGGGAACAAAGCCCAGGAGAAGCCGTGACTCAGTCCCCACAGCTAAAAACTTAGAACGGAATGCTTTGTTTCCTAAGCGTCTGAAATTATTTGGTCAACCTTCTTGCCTCTTTTTGTGTGTGTGTTTCTTTGCAAAAGTGAGACCCTGAAGGGCCACAGCTGCTATATGAACTCAAGTGACCACCTTAATTCCTCAAATTAGTGCCTTTGTTTTTAATGATGCAGAAAAGATCCAAGCTCAGAAAAATCAAGGAAGAGAATCGGTACAGTAAGTCCACTTTCACTGGACTTCAAAATCCGCGGTGTAGCAGGGAGAGTTAAAGTCTGAACCAGGCTGAGCAGCTCAAAATGTCAGAGTAGCAATGACTAATCAAAAAGTTCCCATGATGTAACTTATTGACCAAAGAAATGTCATTTTCTGCTGATCAGAAAGTATTGTTGCCAGAGGGCAAGCCCCTTAAAGATTATATAGCCCCACTCCCTTATTTTACAGATGAGAGAGATGGATAGCAAAGTAATCCAAGGCCACATAGTAATTTTGTGACAGTGGTAGGACTTAGGCATTCTTCCCACTTCTCAACCATTTTACCTTCCTTAACCTACAGAAGAAAAATAAAAGCTGTCTCTAAGTTTTAAAGAGAAGTGGCTTGTTATTTTGATAATTATATTGTACTCTGTGGGAATGGCGACCTCTAGAGCAGGGGTCGACAAACTTTTGAGATGGAACGCACCCAAAGAGCCACATGTGGCTCGCGAGCTGCAGTTTGCCGACCCCTGGCCTAGAGTTGTGACCAGCCCATGTGGCTATTCATGGTAACCTTAATAAATGGACATGTTTTAAACCTGAGAGATAAAGAATTTGTATAAGGAAAAATCACACCAAATTAGACAAAGTTTTCAATGGCAAGGTTAGAAGAAAAGGCATGAGGAGAGGTTACTCTTGGGGGCCAATTACAAAGAGCTATCAAGTTCCTGGCTGAAGAAGATGACATAATTTGTCTGCTTTTCTGTTTGTGACTGCCAGGCTCCTGTAAGTCTCTTAGCAGAAAGATGCCACCCTGTTTGCCTGGCTTTGGTGCTAGTCCTCCGCCTCACACTGGGCCTGTCTTGTTGGTCCTGAGTCCCATCCTCAGGGCAGCTCTGGCCTCCTGCTGACCCCACCTGGGTGGAACAATGCTGGCTCACCCTTCGTGACCCTGGCTAGTTTCATTCATCTTAGTGGGCCAACCTTTGGCTGCAGACCAGGGGAGATAACCTTGAAAAATGGAAATTCCAGAAAGTTGGGGAAATATTTTAACCAGCAGTAGAATCAGTTTGAATTTGACTTGTTGAGAAATGGGGAAGTTGGTTTGTGAGAGTCGAGCTGGGGGTAGTGAAGGGAACAGAATAGGAATCGGTCTGACTGGACACTTGAAACAAGTTTTCTTAAAATGTGAAAATAATTTGCAGAGGAATGTTTACACAAAAGCTAATCTAAAGAAAACACAACTTGCACACCGGAATCTAAATGTCACTTGATTCCCAGAGGGAATGAGTTCAGAAGTTAAAAGCAGAGGGATCCTCTCCAACTATTAAATATATTTTTTAAAGTCTCCTTTGGGTTTAAATTGGTTCCAGGAAGAACATAGGCTGTTTTCCCAGGGGAGGTATCTGTGCAAATGCTAATAGGAGGGCTGAAAAGCTCAGTGTTCAGAATGGGGGTGGTGGGTGCAGAGGGCAGAGAGGTCAGCCAGAAATATTCTGTCAATGGTGGTTTCAGCTGATAAATTCAGCCAAATTTTGAGATCAAACATTTGGAACTTGAGACACTCCCTCTGGGATTGCTTTTGTTTATCATACTTTCCTGGCCATTAGAGTTCACGGAGTCGTATCACTGAGAGAACTTAGAAAGCAGGTCCAAGTTTTCTAAGGCGCAATCTTAGGAATGGAAAACAGCTATGTGGTCGGTTTGAAAGGGTCATAAATAAACCCAAGTGGGCAATCTTAGTAAGTACTGCTTCAGCGGGGAAGGAAATTGAAAATGCAACTGCCCAGCTGCAAGCAGCTAGTTGGTCACTGGAGGAGAGAGAGAAACCAGGTTTCCGGATTCCCAGTCTTGTTCTTTATTATTAACTTGATCCTACAGAATGTAAGTCAACCTTGCAAGTATAAAAATAGCTTCAAAGATGAAGTTGATTTATATATTAATACTAAGTGCAGAACAAGAATCCTCGTGTCCCCAGGCGCCGCACAGAATCCAGATCTCTAAGCATCTCATCACCATCTAAGGCCATCAAATCAAAAGGGAATGAGAAAGATGCTGCCACCAAGGCCGGAAGAAAGGACCCTTGGAGAGCTTGGGGTCGCGTGAGCTAAGGGCCTGGCAGGGAGGCCACTCTTACCGGTGCTGTAATTTCAGGAGGCTTCCACTTCCCCTTCTGCAAAACCTCGGGCTTCCTGCCCCCACCGTGGGCCAGAGTCTGAAGTTCTCCCTCTAAAGCTTCATTTGTTTGTTTCTGAACACACCTTTGTCACTGTGCTTCAGGTAAGCAAAGGCTAGAGGAATTAATTTTACTGCAGGTGACTTAAAGGGAATACTAATAATCCTATCCACCTCTCTTCCCATTCACTTCCCTTATCTTTACCTGCAAATCTCCCCTACCTTCTGTGTGTTTTTTCCTCTGTTGTTTTGTATCAAAATGTCTCCAAAGTAATTACTGACCATTTGTGGTCTGCTACCTCGGAGTCTTCAGCAACTTCTATTCATTCAACAAATCTTCACCAAGCTTCTTCTGCAATCCAGTGGATAGGCTAAGCATTAGGGATTCAAAAGGCCAGTCCTGGTCCCTCCTGATCCCTCCATAACCTGGTCGGGCAGGTCAGAGAGTAAAGCGCTAGGGACAACAACTTTGGTAATGAGGACAGTGTCCAGGGGAGGGGTGCTTCCACAAGACGCAGGACCAGAGAGCAAGTGAGGCTGGCCTTGCTTGCAAGGGTCAAGTTGGAAAACCACTGCCCTATAGTATCACACAGTTCAGGGGACTCTATGGGAGAACTGAACAGGCACAGGCATGTCTTGTCTTTCTCTCTCTCTCTCTCTCTCTCTCTCTCTCTCTCTCTGGGAGAGTAAAGTTTCAAGCCCGAAGTCACCACTAAGCAGGTTAAAAGTACCATGTGACAGTCACAGAACTATAGTAATCATCATTTATTTAATAAAAATCTAACAAATGATTTTGAAAGCCTACTATGTACACTGTACTTTCTGGGCAGAGGGAAGAGAGAAAAAAAACAACAACACAGGGTTCCTGCTTAGTAGGATTCTGCCATCAGCATCATCTTCAAAAACTTTTCTTAATGCTAATAATAATTCCTCACATAAGAATACACATATGAGACTTCACAGGGCTTACTGAGCACTAATTTTGCACCCAGCTCTGTGCCCTAAGGTTCCCATCAAATAATTTACTGTCTAGTTGACTCAAAACTGGAACACAAGAAGCAATCATAGTCACCCAATGTGGCATATAATAATGCACTAAGTTGCGAGGAGGCTAAGTAGCGTTGTCAGTTTAAGAGCTCTCCTCTGGCTTTACTCAGATGGCCTTCATTCTCACTCCCAAAGTCCTGGGTTTTTTTGTTTGTTTCTTAACAGAGATAATGGTAATCCTATTCTATAAAACAGACAAAGTCAGGCCCCCTTTTATCTTTTTTCTCTCTTACTCTAACAGCAATTTCCCAACCTGCTTTTCAAAGACCGTGCCCCCCACACCCAAAGATTCTCAGGCCTACCAGACCCCAAATAAGAGCCAGAATGAGGTCAGAGTTTCCCAGAAATTTGATTCACACCCCGTGAGGCTGTTGAGTCAGGTGTCCCCACGCAGGAGCATTGGGCTGCACCTCTGGGACTCTGAGGGTTATAATGCGCATCCTTAGGAACTTGGGCCTCCCTGCATTTATCTCATAGAGGTGGGGGAAACAGTCCTTTGGTACCCTGACTCCAAGAACACTAGCCTTTCACTAGCCTTTACCTCTGGAGCCCTGGGCCTCCATCATCTATCTCCTAAAGGGAGTTTTTGAGGATATGGCAATGGCTGCATTCACAGGCAACTCTAGGAAGGAAAGGAAAAGGCCTGTTCTATAAATAAACACACCACTCCTGGATGATGCACTGTCCTCCTCCCTAGTCCCACCCCCTCTCACCCTTGTGACTGTCAGAGCAGAGCAGCCTCAAGCCAAGGGATTAGTGCAATCACAAGGTCACAATAGATACCCTGGTCCATAAATACTCCTGGAGAGCTTTAGTCATGGAACAGGAGCCAGGAGGGGAAAGAAAGAGGAAAGAGGAGGGAGAGGGAGCTGAAAGCCTGCTAAGGCTAGCTTGAAGATCTATAGTTAACAAAAAAAAGCAACACAAAAAAACTGGCTTTCCTCCAGAATGTGAAAGTCTATAGAGAGTGGAGGAGGGAGGGGAAAGGGCAATTCCCACTAAAGCACTGTCATTTTTAGGGCAATTAGCCTGAGCTTCAGCACAGGGATCTGCCCCCCAAATGTTGTAAAAAGAAATCCAGGAGCTGGTGCCACCAGAAGTTTCAGAATTTCTGTTCATATAATCAGCATGAGAATTACTGAAAGTTCAAAGAAAAAGAATTTTTGGCACCTTCCCAGTGGAGAATCTCAGAGAAGTGGGAAGAGAGACCAGCAGGGCTCCTGCACTGATAAGGCTGGGAAATCGTTCTCTAGTCTCCTTGCATATGCAGGCTGTAGAGCAAGGAGACCCCTTGTTGGAGGGGCCCGTTCTGTGGGTTCCGAGGACCCTGGAAATCTGTGAGTCCTCACCCTCTTTAAGGGCATGTCCACTTTGGTTAGCACAGGCAGATGGAAATGAGGAAATGTGATCAGGAGATGAAAAGCTCCGCATGGGAGCAAGTTGCCTAAGAGCATTGTACCTAAATAAAGAAGGCCATGGCACACGGGTAACAGTGCCATAGACGGATATTCTGCATTTTCACCAGACAGAGGGTAGATCAGCTTTACTGTCACCAGCACAGACAACTTCCAGAGCAGCTTGGATGAGTCATCTGGCGCACATGCACTCTCAAACATTTTAAATATGGAAGATGGGGGTGGGGAGATGCCAAATAACAAAAGCTGAATTTGGGGTACATAATTTTCGGACCTGGTATGTCTAATTCTGTCTTCAATTATTGAGTCCTTAAGTCCTATTTAAGTGAAACCTTGAGTGACTTACCTAAAGGCTACTACTAAGCTAATGTTAGAAGGCAAAGACCTGAGTTTCTCAGGATGATGTGGCCCATGTAAGCAGCTCATCAAAAAAACAAATCAGCTAACTGGGACATGATTACACACATTATTAACATCAAACAGTATTAACATCTTTTTTACTTTTTAAACCAAGGTTTAGGCTCTTAGTACCAGAGTGAGTTTGTGTTTACAGCTGATGTTCAGAGGAAAGCTTTGGAACACAGACTGCCTGCCCTTCCCCACACCTCACCTGGAACCTGTGTGGGAGACAGGGCATTGTGTTGGGCACACAATAGATTTGACAAATTGTGCCAATTCTTATCCACAGAGAAGAGCAACAGGATTAAATTCCTTCTTAGCCTTTGAGGACACAAGTTCAGCCTCTGCAGAAATATGATTAAAGGAGATTATGATCAAGCAAATAATATAAGAAACTCTCTTGTCACAAGAGAATTACAACTAGCTAAAAATAGCTGTAAAGGACTTTTTGTATGCAATTGGAGCTATGTCACATAAATGTCAGCAATTGCATAGGTGATATATCATCAGTATGAAATGTCTTGCTGTGATCCAAAAAGCTAAAACTCAATATGTCAGTCAAGCAACAGATATTTAGTACAAGTTTATTGTGTGCAATGAATTGCCTGGGTCCCTGCTCTGAAGACATCATGTCATATGTATCAAATTAGATTGGTGAGCCATGAAATAAGTGTATGGAAAGCTAAAAAAAATAATATTCAACTGAAATTTTGTTCTGTTAAGTGAGGAGATACACTGACTTAAATTTCACTGAAAAGTTGCATATTGCTTGCTGCTTAAGACCAAATGAAGTCACCACAATTAAGATTTATGAAAGGATGAGACATCATAATTTGTGGTTTGATTTAAAGTTTTCAAATCTTTCTTCAAAAAATTGGTCATGATTACATCGCATAGGCGCTCCAGCCAGCTGCCCTCTCCTAAGTACTCCTCTTTGTGACCCTGGCCCAGGCAATGATGTCTTCTTGGCAAAGCCTCTGGATGAGCTGCTGCAGCTGCAAGCTGTTTGGGGAGCAAGAAAATTTACTGCCATTGGTCTTCTTCACGAGGAGCACACGGCTCTGGGTGTCCCATTATGACTTTTTCAGTGAGAACTCATAAAAATGTAATCAGTGACAACAGTTCTCTTGACCCTGGACAGCAGAACACACAGAGAGCGCTGGTTCCATATATATTTTCCAGGGCTCAGCAAACCTTGACACCTCTTTGCTTCTCTACATCCATTTTGTCTCACCTTCTGAAATGCAGCTGCTGAACAGGGAGGATGGCCGTACGTTCCAAATGTATTTCTCAGCACATGGCAAGCCCTTCGAGTAAGCAGGAGAGACATGACTTGGAGCATTTGGCCGTCACTGCCTGATTCTCTTTCCCTTCAGCCTCACTTGTGTGGCCCAGCCCAGGATAAACAGACACAAGCTGGTAGAAGCCGCATATTGACCTTTAACATCAAGGTCAAGAGACTCTGAAAAAAATCTACAGCATTGACTTTCTGTAACAAACTAGCCAACACTTGATTATGTAGTCCTAGGTTGCTTTCTAATTATGTCTGGCAGATCAGCGTGTCAATGGACAAACATCAATTAGTGCTTTCTATAGATATAGTCATGATCTCCCTTCCTCAGATAAAGGGAATGAGTTATTTACTTCTTTATTCTTCCCAGCCTACACACCACAGTGCTGAGCACTTAGCAGGAAATTATCAAGTGACAGGTTCCATCTACCACAGTCCGGCATCAACCAGCCAGTGGGTCTCCTTGTACCATCAGTTACTGGTGAGCACTGACCTCAGAGACGTTAGCGGATGGGGACACTGCAGATGCTGAGATGTGCCTGACAAGTCAGTAGGTTTCAAAACAACCCGCTCCCCTGCCATACATATTTTTAGCTGCTCAAATTCTTTCCCAATTCCATCCTTACCAATAAGGACCTATGTGTTGATGGCAGCTAGTGGTGGGGACACTCACTGTGCAAAGACAGGTTGATCTGCTATAAGTCTCATCTGACATTTTCATTAACATTCTTGCTGAGTTTCAAGCATCTGGGCTCCTACTCCTTCCGCAGAACTATTATGTGTAATCTATATGCAAAACGGGGGGAAGCTCATTCTCATTATACAATAAAGTATTCCAGAATCTATGCTAAGTGGTAGGGAATAAATGTGAGTCAGAAAATGTCATGTGTGAACAGGGAAAGGGGCATGTAAACTGAGAAGTGTCCTAAAGTGTTAAAGGGCTCACATTAGAAGTTTACCCAGTGCACACTGAGGGTGCGGGCAGGGAATGGTCCATTCTGCTGAGGGGCAGTGATCAGGCAGGATTGCATGAGGTGGCATCGGAAATTTGTCTTGAAAGATGAGTAGATTTTTGTTTGATGATGGGGTGGTGAACACTGTGCTCAGAAGGGACAACTTATGAGGAAAGACACAGCAAAGGAATAGCAGAATTCATCAGGGAATCTGGAAGTCACTTTGCATGGCCAAAGCAAAGGGGGTAGGAGGCACAGGGAGAAATAAAATGGAGAGAAACATGGGGCAAGATCATGAAGGGCCTTGTAGACCAGGCTAAGGAGTTTGGGTGCTGTTCTGCAGGCAAAGGGGAGCCATGAAAAAGTTTTTAAAGCCACAGAGACTCAATCAGACTTCAGCTATAGAAAGATCGAAACGGAAGCCATATAGAGGAAGGATTGGAGAGGTAGACCCAGGAAAATAACGCACTCTCCTGCTTAAAATCTTCCAAGAGAATAAAATAAAATTCAGGCTTCTCATCATCGCTACTTCTCCATGCCATCATGGATCACTACCTTCTCAGGGGAGTACTCAAAAGGCCACAGGGCCCTTTGTCAGCTTCTCAGACATGGCACATTTTTTCTACCTCAGGATCTTTGCATTTATTTGCTTTTCCTTGGCTCTCCCTGTGACTCTTCCTTCTCAACCATGAAGTCTCAGTTTTAATCTCACCTTTTTCAAGAGGACACTTATGTCCTTCTGATCTCTTCAATGTATTGTAAACATGTGATTCTTTTGTTTGTTTAGTTATTGTCTTTTACCCTCTGAAATATCCTTTATGAGGGAAGGGGTCATCCTTGTCTTTTTCACCAACATGTCCTTAGACCCTGAATGAATGAATGAATGAATGAATGAATGAATGAATGATGCATTAAACAAGAGATGACAAGGGCCTGAACTAAGGCTGCAAATGGGGAGGATGGGATGGAATAAAGAGATGTGGAGCTTGAGCAACGATCTGGCTTGATGATTAAATGGATGTGGGTGGTGAGAGAAAGGGAGGAGTAAGAGTGACTTTTAGGTTTCTGGCTTGGGCAACCGAGTGGATGGTTTTCCTTTATAGAGACAGGGACTGAGGAAGAGAGATTTATGAGGCATAATCAATGAGGTCAGTTGTTTATATTAAGTTTGGGACATTCAGAGGTAGGAGACCGGGAAGCAATTATCCACGGGAATCTAGAATGAAGGAGAAAGGTCCAAGCTACAGATGCATATTTAGGAGCTGTCAACACATGTGGTCATTGAAGTAAAAGGAAAGACATCAGTTAACCTGGGGGAGGAGAGGGTACGGGTGTGAATGCAAGATGCGAGACGAGCATTGATTCTTTCTGAGGCCATGTCTCCGTATGGATAGAAGGGATGTCTGACGCCAATACTGTGCAGGCCTTCCCCAGGACTTCACGGGATGGTTGTTCCTATTGCTGGCTACAGAGGCACCCATGAGGCCCGAACTGAAGAAAGAGTTTCCAGAGGGCCACATGAGACACCCTTTCCCTTGCCTGGCCTCTCTGAGAAAAGAACAAAAGGTTTCAGTCACTCTGACAAAGGAATGGAGTACAGAATGGTGTTTTACCTGCTGCTTTGAACATTTGGGCAGGAATTTTATCGATATATAATATTGTAGTATGTGCACTTGAGACCCAGAACCAAATCCTCAGTCTAAACAATACAGTATGTTTCCTTTCTGAAGTCTACTTTGTGGTAGTGTATTCTGTTAAAGTGTATAGGCCCATTTATATAATTCTTTTACCTGCTTATTTGAATTAGGTATATTTCAAATAGTAGTTTAAATCGATTAACAAAGAAAGGGGGCTATCAACAATAATTTTCTAAAAATAATACTACAGCTGGCTTTTCTTCCTTTTAGGGTTTTTTGTTTGTTTGTTTTGTGCGTGTGCATTTTTTTTTTTCTCCACAGGTTTTCTGTTTTGTCCTGCGTGGGGGCTTCATTCTCTCAGAGCAATTTTCTCCCCAGCTTGAGGTTGTCTCACACCCAACTTTGACACACGCAAGAGGAGCTGGATTTATTTTCCCAGCTCAAAGTTGAAATATCCCAAATAAGCTGACTAACTGGCCAGCCTTGGGTCACAGACACCAATCAACTAAAACAAGTGGGTGGGACACTGTGATGGGTCAAATTAGAGCAGGTCTCCATTTGTGACCAACTGGCCATAACAGGGAGGCAGAGTTACAGAAGAACATGGCAACTTCCCTCTGGAACCAGGGTTGGAGAGGGAGGAGGAACATTTCTCAGGAGGGTAGTGGTAGGCGGAGGGGGCCTTCTCCCAAGACGAGGTGTTTACAAGTGTCTGGGCAGACTAGATGCTGTAACCGGTTCTCCACAAATGATAATTATACAACTGCTTTCCAGATTTCCCTCCCTCCCACCCCAACCCCTCCCAGGCCTGACACCAAATGCTCACTGGCTTTCCCCCCACCTAGTTACCAGTGATCTTTGAAATCAGTGACTCTGATGGAAATAATATCATTACTATTTTCGGGAATGACTGAATTTTGCCCAAACTCTGCAGGCGAATGGCACCTTTTAACCAAAGTCACCTGAAGTAGAATGGGCGGAGATGCTCTTTTCTTCATGAATTATTGACCTACAGTTTACTTACATTATTTTACTTCCCTTTTCACATCTGTTGCCTGGCTCGGCCCTCTGCCATCTGGTACTGTCTATTATTCCTCCTTCCCTCCATATTTAACAACGCTCTTACCATTCAGGTCATTCTGTTTCCGCAGGGCAGCATGGGACCCCCAACAGCCCTGTCAGTGTGTCCACTTATTTGTAAACAGTCATGATTCCCACAATTTTAGCACTAGAAGGGCCTCTAGCAGTCAGCTGGTCTAATGCTTTTCTCTTATGGGGGGAGACAAATGAGGCTAAATGATCCTACATGACTTTTCCAAGGTCCCCCAGTATGTTAGTGGCAGAGTACAGCTAAAGTCTTGGTGTTTTCTGGTTCCTAACCCAGTGATGTCTCCAGGAACTGAACGAAACAACCAGCAAAAAATAGAAACAGGGATGGTACAGAGAACCACTTAAGCAGTTCCTCAGGCCCTTTGATGAAAATTCTCCATCATCCTCCTCCTCTTCTTGTTCTTTTAAAATAAATGTGTCCCCTTTATGGACACGTGTACTGCAGGACCTCTCACCAAGATGGGACAGGTCTCTCCCTGCTTGCTCAGCTGATAGTTATCAAGCCACTGCCACACTCAGTGGGGAATGCAAACACAACAAAACAAAACCAACCAACTAACCAACCAGCCACCAACCAACCAACCAAACAAACAAACAAAAAATACATTTGTTACAGTCTTTACCATCAGAAAGTTTATAAACTGGTTTGGGGAGAAAAGCCAAAAAATATTCAATCAGGTTTAGGATATAAGGACTGTCAGAAAACAGAGCACTGACGTTATCAAATGGTCAGACAGGTGGTAGAGACGAGGCTTCCCAATACTGCCCTTACTCTTGGCATCTTGGCATCATCTTATATAAAAGAAAATGTAATAAAAACTTTCCCAAGCTCCATAAAGAAGTTCCCAAATCTCCTCCAGTTTACTCTAGTTGTTGAATAAATATTATAATTATTGTGGGAAAGGGATAGACATCTAGTGCCAAGAGTTCGAAGGATGAGAAGAGAGACTCCACTGACTGGGCTCTGATTAGCCCCCCACCTCTGGAAAGTGGGAGCTGGAACCACTGGCCCCTCATTTGACATGCAATGAACTGAGATCTTTTAGCATGGGAGGGAGGGAACTAGGACCAAAACTCACAATGCCTGTTTTGTTAACTTCCAAATTATCATTATCTAAGCAACAGATGCACACAGTTTATAAAAGCAAATAAGGGAGAGCCAAGTGGCTCATTTGGTTGAGAGTTAGCTTAAGAGCACGAGCTCTGAGCAACGGGGCCCCCAGTTCGATTCCCACATGGGCCAGTGACACCGTGCCCGAGCTGAGCTGCCGCTGAGCTGCTAACGGGTTCGGGATGGCTCAGCTGGTGAGAGCACGTGCTCCTTACAAGACTGCCTGTTCGATGGTGGGCTTTGCCCTCCTGCAACTAAGACTGAACTCAGCACCTTGAGCTGAGATGCCGCCCAGATGGCTCAGTGGATAGAACTTGTGCTCTTAACAACAAGGCTGCTGGTTTGACTCCCGCATGAGATGGTGGCTACGCCCACCTGCAACTAAGATTGTAACACAGCACCTTGAGCTTAGAGGCCACGAGCTGCCAATGAGCTGCCAACAGGCAGCCAGATGGCGACTGGCGCCCTCCACAACTAAGATTGAAGAACAACAACTTGGCTGGTCCCCCCTGCCCAATTCCCCAACACTGTTTCCCTCCCCGACCCCCCAATTTAAAAAAAGTAAATAATACTGTAAGGCTTGTAACAAAAATAGCTCTTTGCTTTAATTGCTGCCCTTACCTGAGAAGCGCTCACTTTAAACTCAACTGTGTCTTATGCTTTTTATCTTCTTGGTTTCATATATCATGTTTATGCTGCAGGTTTTTTATTTTCCCTTCTGTGGACATCTTATTATGGAATATGAGATTTTATGTCTCATTCTTTCAGCTACATAACACTTTTTAAAATCAAATCAATGATTAATATTTACATTAGTATTTACATAAACATTGTTCAGAGAAGAGCCATATAGCACGTTGTGATCACTTTTCTTTCCTATATAACTTTTTGTTTTTTTCTGGCATTAATAACTGCCTCTTGATTGTTGTTATTGTTGTTTAATTGGTTTTCTATGTATCTGTCATTAATTCATCTTCCAACTTTATAAATTATAAAATTTTAGGAAGCATAAAATTCTTAATTTTATAATTAAGAATATAGTTTTATGGTTTATAAGAATTATAGCATTCTTCCCAACGCATTCGAACACATCAGGTGATCTCCCAGTTTCTTTTCTTCTTGGATATCTCCAAGATTCAACAGTCCTAAATGTCTCAGTCTTCCAGCTCTGATATGGACTGCTTTTTCCCTAGGTGAGATGTACAGTTATTATTCTGAAGCTACCCTTCATCTTCATTCTGGGAATCCCCTCCACTTCTCTTCTGTGTTGGGCCTACACTTTCCAGAGAGCTTTTTAGTTTGTCTCCTCCCTTGTTTTAGAGGAACACATCTTCCAGTAGCTTCTTGAGAATGGGCGAATGTTTTGAGACAATGCATGCCTGAAGAATATCTTTGTTCTTTCTTCATGATTGATTTGTACTTTAGTTGGGCATAGAAGGATCAGGTATAAATCATTTTCCTTTTCCGAGGTTGTTTGATCTCTTTGTCCTTTAAATTCCAGTACTGCTGTTCAGAAATCTAATATCATTCTGATTCCTTGACATCTCTGAGTATGACCTATTTCTTTCTTTCTGGAAGCTTTTGGGATCTTCTCTTTGCCTCTGAAGCTCTGAAATTTCACAGTGATGTGTCTTGATGTGGGTCCATTTTTCATTTACTTTGTAGGGTACTCATTGGTCCTTTTTAATTTGGTAACTGATGTACTTCAGTCTTGGATTCTGTTGTGAATCAGTTCCTGTTTTCTCTTTTCCAACTTTTATTTAGCAGATATTGAGCCTCCTGGGCTTGTATCTAATTGTTTTCATCTATCCTACTTTCTAATTTTTTGTTTTTCTGTTTTACTTTCTGGTAGATTTCTTCAACTTTATATTTTAACCCTCCTGGTGAATTCTTTTCTGTAAACAGGTTTGTAATCTCCATGAGTTTTTTCTTCTTCTCTTAATGCTTTCTCTCTTTAAAAAGCATCCTTTTTTAAAATGATAATTATTAAAAAATGAACACAGTATCTTCTTGCACCCAGTATGATAGTAATTTTTTTCTCTCTGTTTCTTCCAAGTTTCCCCCATATGCCCCCATTTGTTTGTCTTGGTGTTTCTTTTATGTTGGAGGATATCCTCAAGTAGTTGATGGCTCTTGATGGATGGTTCCAGAACCTTGATCCAGGAAACATATTGAGAGAGGGCAAAGACTACACTCTTGACCAGCAAGGGATATAAAAGGGGGTATAAAAATGAGTAAGACGTTCAGAATCCAGCAGGGAAGACAGACGGGTAAACAAAATACAACACAATGTGATAAGTGTTCTTTATGCTCAACAAACATTCATGTCTGCTGTACGTCAGGTACTATTCTAGGCATTTTCATTTTATTTATTCCTTATAATAACATTGTGTGTTAGGCATTATTATACCCATTTGAATACAAGGAAACTGCCAAAATAGAGGAATATACAAGTAGTATGAAAACAGAGAGGTGAGACCCGTCTTTGGTGCTTCTTTGGCCAGGCATCCAGAGGGACACTCTCTCTGGCCCAGTGATCCAGTCTGCAGCACGGAAGGCAAAGGCCCTGGCTGGCACCGTAGATCCTGCCTGAATCTGGCTCTTTATCCTTGGGCATCACCCCTTTTACTTCCTTCCTCCCAATTCCAAATGTAAGGATAGCATCTCATGTAGGATCAGAGGAAGAAGACAAGTTCCACAGGTAATCAGCAGCATTTTTGAGCACTGTTTTCAGCATGGAAAGGACAAGAGGAAAACAAGTCAGAAAAACCTTAAACTACAATGGACCCAAACCACACGAAACTCTTAGGGTCCAGCCCTTTTTACTCTTTCTCATTTTTCTTTTCTCCCTTCATTTTTCTTGTCAATAACAAAAGTTTACCAGAGTATTAAGACAGTAGCTAAGGAATGGCCATTTTGACAGAGTGGTGGTGGTGGTGGTGGAAGGTAGTTGTGGTGAGGGAAGTGAGGTCTAGAGAGATTTTTTAGAAAGACTGATCAGTTGTCCCTCAAAGTTAGATCAAGGGGATCACGTGGGTAAATTAGGGGGAGGGACACACACACACACACACACACACACACACACACACACACACACCTCAACTTAAGCAGTTTTTAAAACTCTCTCTTAGAAACAGGAACTTGCCTCGGGTCTCCTGAACCGAAGAGCACAGATCTTGTCTTCCTCCTTCTGGCGGCCACCTTGTTCTTTGAGGCTGTCTCCTTTGGGCAGAGAGCCCTGTTCTTCCACTGGACGGGTAAGTGGAGACTGCAGACCTACAGGGGCTCCCTGGGGGCTCCTTTGACTTTAGTTCTCTAAGGATTAGGTAGAGAAGATTCTTTGTGGGGGGAACCCAAAATCCCCATGTATTAAGAAAAGGAGGTGGGGGCGGGGTGCAGACAGAGATTTTGCCAAATTACAGATGGAGCAGACTAGATCCAGAACAATTCCTCAGGGAGGTCCTCCCACACCCACAGGAAGACCAAAAAAAGGCTTGAAATTCAAATTATTTTTGGTGCTTGGGAGATGAGAGGGGAGTGAGAGAGGGCAGTGGTAGTAAATAGGAACTGAAGGGGAAAGAAAAAAACGAAAGGCTTGGTCAGTATTTTTCCTAAAAAACAGCTCAAGAGAGCACCAAATATCAGATATGTAGCTGGACTTGAATAGTATTTTTAATTATGCATCTGCAGGCTAGACTTTAAAGGAGAATATTCACAAATTTTATATAAATTTGGTTTCTGCCCTGAAAACAGTGGCTTCTGCACCTCTCCTTTTTTTAGCCTCTATTTTTGAGATGACAGGACAGAGATGTTTTGCCCACACTGTAACTACATACTCTCTCTGCTCCTCTTAAACCCGTTTCCTTGCCCTGATTTCCTCCAAAGTCTGTCCTCCTTTCGTGAATGTTGTCCACCCTTTTTTTTGGTTGTTGTTTCTGCTTTGGGTAAGCAGGATGGAAAAAAATGTAGGGGGATAGATAACGGTGGACACTGTGATGAGAGGTGAGAAAGCAATAATACATTTGAGAATTAGGTAGAAGGAGAAATAAAATACCCTGTTCCCTGTTGGAGTACTTCAGTCTTTCCAGGTCTCAGTTTTTCTCATCTCAAAAAAAGAATGATTTGGATTAGATAGATAGATGCTGGACAGCTATTTAAATTTGAATTTCAGATAAACAGCAAATAGGTAATTAAAAATCTGACATTACAATTCTGTATATTTGAGGCAGTTCTTAAATGACCTTACTCCAGACTTGTTTAAATAACAGGTACCCACAGGGTGCAGCGTTTTGAGAGAATCAGTTTCCTGATCTGCCTGAGACGGAGTGAGAGCTGGGTTCACGCTGGGTTTTCTCTGCTCCCACCTCTCCTGTCACACTAGTCCTTTCTCACTTCTAAAAAAGGAAAGAAAGGCATTGCCCTTGGTTGTAAAAATCTCCAGGGCCAAGACAAGGGACAATTAGAATTATTTGTATTTGTGCTGAGAAAGCAAAAGCCTTTTATAGCTGAGGTACAGGTCATTTCACAAGTTAGGTAGTTTCCAATTTATGGCTTTCCATAACATAAAAAACTTGGAGAAAAACCTGATTGAGTTGACCACTGAGAGATCATTACAATAATTTTTTTTAAAAAATAGGCTTTGTTTTTTTAGAGCAGTTTTATGTTCACAGCAAAACTGAGCAGAAAGGACAGAGTTCCCATATGCTCCCTGCCCCCACACATGCACAGCCTCCCCATAGAATAATTTTTGAAGTAAGATCTGTAAAGAATGGAATGACATTGCCAAATTTGGCCCTTCTAAAAAACAAATTTCAAGTTCCCTGGCAAAGGTGGACTGGCTAGAAATCCTCACAGAAGGTTTGCATTCATAAGAACATTGATTCATTCCAGGACCCCTCTGACGCCGTAAGTCCAGAAATACGTCCCAAATTGTCTTCTCGTCAGCCCTGGACATTGTCATAACAAAACTCCTATAGCTCCATCTACTTATTAATATGAACAAAATTTCTCAATGCCTACTACATTCATTAAAAATAAGAACTAGGGATGATATTGATGCTAAACCTGCTCATTCTTGCAATAAATAATATTAATTGATGGATAGTTGAACTAATTACACACATATATATAAATATATAAAAATACATTATATATGTAAATATATAAAATACATTACATTTAAAAATCCATCCTTATCCATCTCATTAAGAGAATAATTTCCAATAATATTTTACTGTTTTATGTTTAGTAATCAATAAAATATATATTGACCTTGTTACTAATAATTGTAATGACAACAGTTTCAAAGAATGATGACAGTTTTAACTCTGGGAGCCTTAAGGTCACAGGATATTTTTTATTTTTTAAATTGTAAAATAAATCTGCATATGTATTTTTGTTTCAGAAAATATGATAGGGTAAGCAAGGAGATGATCAAATAATAAATGATGTCATAAAATATATGACATTTGGATATACTTCTATAGGGGAAGTGGAATGTAAATATAGTTCAGGGAGAAGGGAATTATTTAACATTCTGACTGTTAAAGAACTGCTTGTTTATTTTGAAAAAGGAATGACAGTGTCAAATTACTGTGGTACTTAGATTCTATTGGATACATTTAAAAAGAGTGATATAACAGTTTTATTTTAAAACATTCCATGTTAACAATCTGTAGAATATATCCTTTGCAACCACTCAAACTTATGATGAAAAGTTATAGATATCAACTTGAAAATGTGCAAAGGGATACCTAGTTTTCCAGCATTGTTTAGGGGGTGTAGTGAAGAAAAGTTTGAAGACCACTGCATTATATCATCCGTTTACTGACATTTCTGCTCATAATATAGTACTTATAGTTCCAGAGCCTTTGCAACCTTGAACAGTAAAAATTGTAAGCATCATTCTACCTACAATTTCAGAGGTTTCCTTGTCCAAAGTTCTTTCTCTCTCACCATGCTGCCCATCTACTCTGAACTGGGTGGTAACTACGTGGTCATGGTACAAGGGCTTAAATTGGAGAAACCAGAAATAAATCAGCCCCTAGACCTCACAGCTGAACTATTTCAAGAATATGCAGTTACATTTCAGTGTCCGTGATTTGACTCATGGTGTACTCAGTAACATATAATTACGAGATGCATTCTAACAGACTTCTACGGAAATGCTTGCTTGTCACCTTCTGAATATAGAGGAGCCACAGCAGGGTTTTATGGTAACTAAGTGAAATTATCTAACCAACCCCGATGTGCACCCTGTTATAGGAAAGTGACTTTCTCACATACCAGCTGAGGTTCTGGTGGAGTTTCTCCAAGTATTAAAACCTTTCTTTTTAAGGAAGGCAGAAAAGTGGATGGAAGCAACCATATGCCCAAATGGTAGCAAAAATGTACAGGGAGGAAGCTACGGGATTGTAGCAGTTGAGGTAGGAGAGGAACGAAGCACTGCTCTTCATGTCAGAACTAAAAACTAAATGTTAGTTCACCACAATTTAAGTACTGCCGGTCACAATATGAGAGACTGTGGAGTTTGTAAGTGGTGATGCCTTAGTTAATAGGGTAAAAAGGATATGTCTCACCACAAGTGATTTTTAAAAAATAGATAATATCTATTGAAGCACAAAACTGTCGCAATATTTTTTGGCTTTAATTTTTTATTTAATCACACCTTTTATTTTGAGATCATTGTAGATTGACATGCAGTTGTGAAATAATTCAGAGAGATCCTGTGTACCCTTTTCCCAGTTTCTCCTGGTAGTGGCATCTTGTAAACCATAATGTAGGGCTTGACATTGACGCAGCCAAGAGACAGAACACTTGCATCAGCAGGAGGACACCTGTGTTGCCTTTGGATAGCCACCCGCACTTCCTTCTTATCTCACACCCTTGTCAGCCCTTGGCAATCACTCATCTGTTCTCCATTTCTATAATTTTGTCATTTCAAGAATGTTACATAAATGGAATCAATCATACAGTATGTAACCTTTTGGGACTGGCTTTTTTTTTTTCCACTCAGCATAATTCTCTGAATATTTATCCCAGTTGTGAATATCAATAGTTATTCCTTTCTATTGCGGAACAGTATTCCACCGTATGGATCCACTACAGTTTGTTTAACTGTTCACCAGTTGAAGGTCGCCTGGGTTGTGTTGAGTTTTAGGTATTATCCATAAAGATGCCACAAACATTCGTGTACAGGTTTTTGTGTGGATTCAAGTCTTCATGTCTCTGGGATAAATGCCCAGGAGTGTAATTGCTGGGTCTTATGATAGTTGCATGTTTAGTTTTTTAAGACACTGCTAAACTGTTTTCCAGAGGGACTGCGTCATCTTACCTTCCCACCAACAATGTACTATGACCCATTTCTCTTCATCCTCATCTGCATATGACATTGTTACTATTTTTTATTTTAGCCATTCTGATAGGTGTACAATGATAGCTCAGTGTGGTTTTTCTCATTATGGTACAATATTTTTTTTGTATCTTTTAATTTTTTTCCCCATTTTCATTGACATTTAACATTGATATAATTATATAACATATGATATGATATAATTGGCAGTTTGAGGTGTATGTATAACACAATGATTTCGTATATGTATGTATTGCACAATGATCACCACAATAAGTTTAGTTAACATCCATCACCTGACATAGTTATAATTGTTTTTCTGTGATGAGAACTTTTAAGGTCTACTCTCTTAGCAACTTTCAACTATACAATACAATATTGTTAGCTATAGTCACCATACTACTCATTACATTCCCATAACTTATTTATATTATAACTGGAAGCTTGTACCTTTTGACCACCTTCACCCGTTTTACTCACCCCTACCACCTGCATCTGGCAACCACCAATGTGTCCTGTTTCTATGAGATCTTTTTTTTTTTTTTTAAGATTCCACATATAAGTGAGATCCCATAATATTTGTCTTTCTCTCTCTGACTTACTTCACTTAGCATACCACCTTCAAGTTCCATCCATGTTGTCACAAATGGCAGGATTGCCTTTTTTTTATGACTGAATAATATTCCATATATGTGTGCATATTATTCCATATATAGAAAGAGAAAAGAAGGGAGGGATTGTGATTATGAATATATTCACATTTACTTATCTAATCATCCATCAACGGACACTTAGGTTGTTTCTATGTCTTGGCTATTGTGAATAATGCTGCAATGAACATGGGGGTGCAGATATTCTCTTTGAGATGATTTTGTTTCCTTTGGATATATACTCAGAAGTGGAATTCCTTGGTCATAAAATAGTTCAGTTTTTAATTTTTTGAGGAACCTCTATACTGTCTTCCATAGTGGCTGCACCAATTTACATTCTCACCAACAGTGCACAGAGGTTCTCTGTTCTCCACATTCTCACCAACTTTTATCTTTTTTATAATAGCCATCCTAACACATATGAGGGATCTCTCACTGTGATTTTAATTTGCATTTCCCTGCTGATTAGGGATGTTGAGCATCTTTTCATGTACCTGTTGACCATTTGTATGTCTGATTTGGAAAAATATCTATTCAGTTCCTCTGCCCATTTTTAAATCAGGTTGTGTTTTTGTTATGGGTTGTATGAATTCTGTACATAGTTTGGATATTAACCTTAATCAGATATACGATTTGCAAGTATTTTCTCCCATTCCATAGGTTCCCTTTTTGCTTTGCTGATTGTTTCCTTTGCTGTGCAAAAGCTTTTTGGTTTGATGTAATCCCACTTGTTTAGTTTTACTTTTGTTACCTTTCTTTTTGTTGTCAAATCCAAAAATATCATTGTCAAGATCAATGTCAAAGAGCTTACCCACTCTGTTTTCTTCCAGGAGTTTTATGATTTAGGTCTTCAGTATTTTTTTTTTAATGAATTTCTTTTTTTTAATTTTTTTTTTTAATTGGGGAATTGGGGGGATGGGAACAGTGCTGGGAAATTGGGGGAAGGGGAACAGACAAGTTGCTGTCGTTTTTTGTTCTTCAGTCTAGTTGTGGAGGACGTTGCTTCACTGGCCCAAGTTGGCACCATCATTGCGCTCTTCCTGGGCGAGGCAGATCAGTCGCCGGCTTCTGGACGGCCGCTCACTGCGGCTGCTGGCCGCTCACGCTGGCTGCTGGCTACATACCGTAGCCCATGGCAACCCACTGCCACAGGGGCTGCAGCCTACGCCGTCGCCGGCGACTCACAGCAGCCCAGCTCCAGGTTGAGCTGTTGTTCAGCATCTTAGCTGTGGAGGGCAGTGTCACTGGCCCTCATATGTGGGATCCGAACCGGGGCCCTCTGGCGTCCCAAGCCAGTTCTTAACCATCGGGCCACTCGGCCGGCCCAGGTCTTCAGTATTTTTAATTTAAAGTTTTCTTTTCACAGACTTCATTTTAAAGTCTTAAAATATAAAAAAGTGTGAGTGAATCCTGAGTCTCCCCTTACCACCTCAGAGGTGCTCTCCCTAAAGACCATCGCTCCTACCAGCAAACCACATGCAACTTTCCATCTAAAATTAAGGCACTGGTCACAGTTAACCACTTTTTCCTACCCCAAAAAGTCATCACCAGGAATGGTGAAGATTGTCTTGAGCACATATAACCTCTGAGAGTGCTTGTCAACTTTTCTTTCCTCTCCTTTGTTGTTAGCTAATCCATTTACAGACATAGGAATGAATTGAAGAAAGGCATTTCCCCTTCCAACCCCTCCCTTCCTCTATCTCCAATAGCTTCTCCATTCTCCTGCTGTTTCTAATCTATTGAGGACTAGGAAACCATGTAATTGGACCTTTGGAAGTTAGATCTTCAATTGGAATCAGTAAGCAAGCCTAAGAAAGGCTCTTTTCAATGCAGGGACTTTGGCTACTCAGAGGCCCTTCCCCTCTCACCTGCTGAATCTGGAGTTCTTTTCCAGAAACTGAAGTTGCTACAAGGATAACCTCTAGATCAGGGTCATGTTCCTGTATATGTCTTTTCAGCAAGCCAGGACTGTGACATCCTCTGACATCAGATGCTGGAGGGTGCATTTGGCTATTTGTCCAATTAGAGCATTCACAGCATCATAAAGTATTAGGTGTAAGGATAAATTTAGCTTGTTATTGTTTAATTACTAAATAAAGGAGTTAAACTGGACTGGGCTTACTTCTCCAGCCTTGTGTTACACTTAATTTTAATATAGTTTGATAGACCTGTGGAGTCATCATACAAATTATGATGAAATTTGAAAGAAGGTTCTTGAGCAAATTACCTGTCTCCAGTGACTCATACTGGGTTTCACAGGTCTCAGGGTTCAAGCTGCTAATCAGGTTTTAGATATCTTTTCCAGTGGCAGAAGTTTTCATGTGAATGGATACAAAATTGACTGAAATTTTTTGAAAAATGTGTCCATAGACTGATAAGTATTTTTAAGTTGAGGATAAAGTTAGTTCTATGGTGTTTTTTGTTTTTTGTTTGTTTGTTTGTTCTTTTAAATCACAAAGCAGCTATGAGATCTCTGTGGTACTTTTAAATTAAAAACAATTTACTTGTAAAACTAACATTTTTTTCTCTGATCATAATACTTGCTCATTGAAGACAAATTGGAAAATTCAGAAATAAAAAGATTTAAAAACATCACCTATAAACCTAGCACTCAGATAATTACATTTTAAGTTATATCCTTGCAAACTGAATATTTGTATTATTAAACACACACGCGCACACACACGCGCAAGTTGATTATCTTTGGGGAAGAAAGTAGTTTTTGGGCTCATGAATGGAAGAAATATTTGTTCATTCTTACTCTTTTGTATCTTTTGAACTTCGTACTGTGTGCATGTTTTTTTCTATTAACAAAATAACAGAAAGACACAAATCTATCTGTCCAAATATCCTTTTTTGCTTTTCTTGTTTTGTAATAATCAGCTTGTGTTGAGAACCACTGATGTAAAAGTCAACCCACTTCACTGACTACCACAGGCATCTCTTAGAATAAACTGGATGGAGTTTATTCTAGCTAACAACTTTGATTATATTCACCCATAAGTATTTACCGATAATAGCTCCCATGTAGACTCAGTGCTGAGGAAATTAATTATGTAACTAGTCGAGGCAAAAATAAAGTTAAATATACTGCTAAAACATGGTCAGGGATTCAAAGCTAAGGTATCTATTCATTCTCTCTGATTCCACGGGCCCAGTTCTTCCCATATATAATCACAGAGCATCGCTGGGGATGCAGAAATCCTGTGAGTGCACTGCATTTATTCAAACTGACGAAAAAACAATGCCATCAGCGTGAATCAATAGGAACGGTGCATTTAGCCAGCAGGTTGTTATTTTGGGGGAGAGGATGTGCACTCAGTTTTGAGGTTTATATTAGTGTCAGATTTAGCAGGATAGCAGTGTTTTCCAAACTTTGTTACTAGGAAATATATTGGCATGTGTATGTAATATGTATATATATATATATATATATATATATTACTATAGAATGGGCTTAAGCAACAGAAATTTATTTCTCACAGTTCTGGAGGCTGGAAGTCTAAAATCAGGTTTCCAGCATGTTTGGGTTCTGGTGAGAGCTCTCTTCTTGTCTTGCAGATGGCCTCCTCCTTGCTGTACGTTCACATGGCCTCTCCTCAGGGTGCCTGTGGAGAGAGGGGGAGGCCTTTTCCTCTTATAAGGCCACCAATCCTATTGGATTAGAACCCCACCCTTATATCTCCACTTAGCCTTAATTACCTCCTAAAAGCCCTATCTTCAAATGCAGTCACATTGCCAGTTAGTTCTTTAACACATGATTTTGGAATGGAGGGGCATAATTCTCTCTCTCTCTCTCTCTCTCTCCATATATATATATATATATATATATATATATATATATATATATACATTTATATTTTATAAGTTTTATATACAAACTTCCAGGTGTATTTTTTTTATTTTACTTTATTACTGTTCCATACTGCTGTTTCCCTTATCTTAGAAACAGAAATTGTCAAAGTTTCTTCCACTCTCTATTTTTCCTATTCTTAAGGCCCTGGGAATTTGAGCTGGGTGTTGAGCAGGGATCACTGAACTAGGATTCAGGACTCATGGATTTAACTCATGACTGGCTATGTGATTCTGAGGTTGTATCTCTCTCCTTAAAACCTAAATTGTTTGAAGTGTAAGATGAGATTAATAACCTATAGTCCTGTGAATGTAGGAAGAAAGAATAGTTAATAATTTACCACTTAATGTTAGCTCTCTTTAATAAAAGTTTCAAATGAAATGCAAAGATTTTAGTCCAAAGGTATGATACTGATTTTTTAAATTTAACAGATAGTCTCATTACTTACCATGTTCCCTAAAAACATTAACTCACTCAATCTGAAAAACAATGGTATGAGATAGGTTATCTCTTTTTTTTTTTTTTTCCCCCCACCCCCGATAGGTTATCTCTTATAACCACCTTCCCCATTTTATAGAAACATAGAGAAAGAAGTAACATAACTGGTCCATGGCTATACAACTAGTTAGTGACAGTCAGGAGTCAAATCCTGGCAGCTTGGTGCTCGAGTCCAGTTACTATGTAGCCACTATGAAATTGCTTATTTATTTCTAAATGTGCCACTTCCTTGCTCAAAATCTTCAGTGGCTCTTGGTGCCTAAAGTAATAAGTACAATTCATTAGCTTAGCAACAAAGACTCTCCAGCTACCTTTCTTTCTTATTTTGTTCCCATGAAAATCGTTCATCTATCCTCCTGTGCTCCAGCTGAACTGGACCAGTCATACTTCCCTGAATGGATCTCATGGGTTCCTGCCTCTCTGCTTTGTCTTTGACAATCTCTTCATCTGGAATCCACCTATTCTCACCCCCCTCTCCACCAACCATCTTTTACCTTTCCTTCAAGGTCCTTCCAAAGTGCCACCTCCTTCATACATTTTCTCCTCACTTCTCAACCCCAGCTGGTTGTGATTTCCCACAGAATTTTATCTCTTCTTTTTGCATGGACCAGTTTCTGGCTTTTATGATAGTTATATCTGTATATGTCATATTCCCTCCCTACTAAATGATGGCCTCCTTGAAGACTGCACTATGCTTTTCCATAGCGCTTTTACATTTTTAAATAAAAAATGTAAATCATTATTGTTCTTTTCTCATAACTAAATGTATGCAACTTATTGCAAAACAAATAAACATTATAGAAATACATCTCTTAAAAAGTGAGATCCACCATTATAGCTCCTCCTCCTCTGCCCTTAAGAGAACTGTGGCTAACAGTTTGGAATGTAGTCTTCTAGTTTTTTTCATGTAATAAACATGTATAATTTATATTTACAGAAATAGGATTATACTATACAGACTGCTTTGTACCTTTTTTTCAACTTAAAATATTTAATATATTTCGTATAGAGATGTATCACATTCTTTCTCAACAGCTGCATAGTATAAGATTGTATGGATGTACCAATATTTACCTGTTCAATCCCTTGTTGATGAACATGAGAGTGAGTCCCAGTTTTTTTCACCTTTATGAACAATGCTGTGGTGAGTATGTGTGTATATATTCCATATATATGTATATATGAAGTCAGGCAATTAAATTTGCGAACTTTCCACCATGCACTAACACACACACATATATATGTACTATATATACCCCCAGATGACTTTCTGTAGGATGTATCCTTGGACATGAAATTGCTAGGTGAAATGGAATGGAGATTTTAAATGATTGTCAAAAATGTTAAGGGAAGAGTCTTGGTTTATGTTTTTCTGTATCCTTCACAAACTCAGGGGCTAAGCAGGCAGGCTCAGGCATCAGGCTGCACACGTTTGTATCTAGGCCTGGTCTCTGTGTCTTAGTCACCTCATCTATAAAATGGAGCAATAAGAGTACCTTGCTCCCAGCATTGTAGGCTTAATAAATGAGATAATGCGTGTAAAGCAATTCGCATTTTGTAAGCATCTGGAAGATAAGTAAATGCAAGATATATGGGGAAAAATATGGTAACAGGTTCAGATAATTGTTGAATGAATAGGACTGAATAGAATAATAGTAGTTTTTGAGTTGTCTTTCTGGAAATGGACAGTACTTTGCTATTGAAACCAGTAGCAACTATTTATAAAATGACCGGCTAGCATGAAATGTGCAATGTGTGGCCTTGGAGCAATTTATCTCTGAGCAAAATTAACTGGCCTGAACCAGGATCAACCAACGACCTTGGCCTTTTCAGTTCCACACTCTCCAACAGAACTAACTGGCCCCAGCTGCAGGTTGGTAACTTACATAATGTGTATCTTTAAGGACAGAGAATGATGCAGTTCCCTGGAGGGTGCCTTGGCTCACCACTGCAGGTTATTAGGTTATCTAGTCACCCAGCCATTAACATTGAAAATTAATAGAAAGTGCATAAATAAATGGCTGGAGTAAATAGCTTTCTGTTTAGACTCAGGTTCTGGGCCAGAAGTCTCCATCTTCATGGAAAAGTTTCTATATCAATACTAAGATATCCTGGGAGTAGTCAACCCTGGGTTCTGCAATCAAGTCTGTCACTAATTAGCTGCAAAACCTTGAGCAAATTGAACCTCACCTTGCACTGATGCAGCGAGAGGACTGAAATAGCTGATGTGAAAGTCCCTTTTTTTGGACATGCCTTTCTCCACAGGCAGAGTCATATTTTCAGACATCAGGACTGTTTATTGTACTGAACAAAATTAATGTATAAAATCAGGCAATGGAAATACTTTCAAAATGTGTCAGTTATGAGATGGCAAAAGGACGATAGCAGGGCACAGAATCAGTTGACACTTGCTCTGTGGAACCCACTACAGGAGGAGGTAGCGGAGAGTCTTCTGAGGAAGCACATGGAAATCCAAGAGTAAGGGAGTGGAATATGGACAGAAATTGTAGTCTAACTACAATTTGCCCGAGGTCCTGGCCAGGGGCAAACAAGGCAGAAAATGGGGCTCCCAGTGACATATGAACATCACTGAAAGTGTGCTGATGACCCTCTCCCCCAGCCCAACATGTTCTGACCCCCACCACTGGAGCCATATTGTACCCATTGTCTCAGGCCCATTTCAAAGCCCACTTCCTTCTTGTGAACCCACCTCCACCCCACACAGAGACATCTTGCTCCTCTAAAGGCTGACTGTTCTCTCTGTGCTATTCATTTCCATGGCACTTCCAGGAGGAATACAAAGCTGCCTCCACCTCCTAGTGACACTTGTATTCCCTTAAGGAGACCCAAGGCCTTCGCCTCCTCTCTTTGCCTCCAAGGCATCCAATACAGCAGTGCTCAGGAAATATTTGTGGCGGTGTGATTGAGTGACTCAGGCAGGCCCAATGGGGAGTAGAGCTTTATGGGTTTTAATATGAACCATACCATGAAATCTGAGACTTTTACCTCATTGCTCACAGTGGAAACCATCAGGTCCAGTTGGATTTGCTTGGTGTTGGGTGGAATTTTGTTCTTTTTCACGTTGAAAACCATAATCTAATTTTTAGATTAAAAAACATTTACATAGCACCTACTTCATTTTCAACAGTAATCTAAACACTACAAGTGTTAACTCATTTACTCTTTATAACAACCCAGATGTAGAAACTGAGGCATCAAAGGGTTAAGTCACTTGCCCAGGGACCAAAGCTAGTTAAGTGGCAGAGCTGGGATTCAAATCCAGGCCATCTGTTCCAGAGAACATGCTCTTCCACATGTTATGCTGCCTGAAATTTATATGAGTGGCACAAATCTTCACGAGCAGAAAAAAAAAATTAACCTTGATGTATTTATTTCAAAGGAAACGTTTTTTTTTTCTTGTGTCCCCCTTTCTTTCATCATTCAAAGCAAAATGTTCTAAAGCAAACAGCCTTTTTTCACACCTGAGAGAGCAGGGTGTCTCATTTTTGCTTTGGCAATCAAAATGGAAGAGGAAACGTGTGTGGTTTCACCACGGGTGCTTTCGGGGTGTGTGCTGCGCGTTGGTTCCCGCCTGGCTCATCTGGCTCGGGACCCCTACCCCCAGGCTTTGTGGCCTCAGGTCCTGGAGACT
Source organism: Hipposideros armiger (assembly GCF_001890085.2). Lineage (NCBI taxonomy): Eukaryota > Metazoa > Chordata > Mammalia > Chiroptera > Hipposideridae > Hipposideros > Hipposideros armiger. The sequence goes on along the minus strand of NW_017732040.1, from coordinate 342,556 downwards.
TTTAACAGTCTGTCTTTCCCCAACAAGAGTGGGATGAGGCACCAGCCTTTCCGTCGCTCCCGCAGATCCAGTCCTTATCTTAAGGGTCTCGAGGATTTTCTTTTGCCCTCCCCTCCCGCAAAGTCTGGTCAAGGACTCAGACCTTATTAACTACATTTACATCAGAATCCACACAAGCCGCATCTCACGATCCTACTACATTCCAGGGTGAATCCACTACATTTCTACGTTTTGGATGTTGATTGCCTGACTTTATGTATATTTAAATGTCTGTCTCCTCACGTGGGACGCTGGCATCAGAACCTGACAGACCTGCCATTGATTAACTGTGGGACCCAGGCGCATTACTTCACGTCTCGGAGTCTCGGTTTCCTCATCGTGAACAGGATGGGTACCATAGGGCTGCTGTGTGGATCAAATTAGATAACAGAGGCTACACTGGCACACAGTGGTTCTCTTAGGTTCCTCTTGGCAATATTTACTTAATGCATGCTTGTCTGTTTCTCATTCCCCTCCCCAGACCCCCCCCTCCCCCGCTCTGAAGGCAGGAAGGGCGTCTTTGCGCCGCACTCTGAAAATGTCCCTAAAACCCCCGTTAGAACGTACTGCCCCACTGGGCTCCTCGGCATATTCGTGACAACCCGGGAGAATTTGCGCTTCTTTCTACCCTAACCCTAATCCCGCGGCCCCAGAAAGGCAAGGGCTCAGATTCCGAGGGTGGCCCGGCTGAAGTCACTGGGTGGGGCTTTGGGAAATGGAAATGGGGAGAAAGGGGGAGCCCGCGCTCTGGCTCGCCTCCCTCCTTCGAGGATGCCCTCAGCCTCAGGCCTCTTTCTCGCTCCGGACACCTGCTGCCGGGGTCGGGAGTCCGAGGCAGGGCCTCCTTCCGCCGCACGGGTTCCACCTGCGCCACTACAGACGCTGGCGAGGTGGTCCAGGGCCGCCTCCAGGGAGCCCGCCCCGCCTCCTCCGCGCAGCCCGCCGCGCCCGGCCGCGTCCCCTCCCACCCCGCGGCGCCCCGGCACCCCTCTCCTCCCCCAGCGGGCTCGGCGGAGCATTGTACTCACATCCGGGGCTGGGTTTTGCTTTAATGCGAAACGTAATTAACCCGGAAAAAAGAGCCGAGAGACAAGAGAGAAGGAGGGGGCGGGGTGGGGGGAGAAGAGCAAGAGGAGCCAGAGGCACCGAGAGTTTGACTGCAAGATAAATCCCCCGAGAGCGCCGGCCCCGTGGGCCGGAGGGGCGCGTCCCACCCCGATGTAATCCACGCACCCTGCCCGAGTCCCGGCCCCTGCACAGCGGGGTAAGTTAGGTGCCCTCGCGGGCCGGGGAGCGGATAGGTGCAGAGGGGCACGCGCGGGCTGGGGGAGCCGGGGGCGCGCAGGCGGGCTGGGTGCGCCTGCCCTGGTGGCCGACGACCGGGGTGGAGGTCGCTGAAGCCCCTGGCCACCTCGTCTAGCCCGAGGAAAGCCCGGAGGGCAGCCCCTCCTCCAGTCTTCTGGGGCGTCCGGGGTGGCCAAGGTCGCCACCACCAGGGGTCGGGCTGCGGGAATGGGGCCGCAGGGAGGGTGGGGGCGGGTGTACTGCTGAGCTGCATTTTCTCACGTTTGCAGCTGCGAAACTTCTCTGCGGGTTCTGGCGCTGGGGCCGCGGCCCCTCAACGACTGCCCGAGCTGCGGGTAGGTCTGGAGAGCAGAGTACGTCCAGGCAAGTCCCTTGGGCACAGATTGGGCCGTGGAGACGCATCTCTCTCTTTCCCTGTTACCTTATTACAAGACAGGCCTAGTATGCTTCCTTAGGGAGATCTCTTCCTTTTTTCTGGGTCCACCCCAGGCCCTCGGGCTTCTAGAACTCCAGGCTATTGGGGTGACTTGAAGGAAAACTGTTCCGAAATGCAGGTTCGGTGCTAAGTTGGGAAAGCACCTCGAGGGGAACTGTCTGCCTTTCTCACCAACTTCTTCCTCACCTTACTTGCTTCCCTTTTCTTCTCCAGTTCTCCAGTTCTGAACTGTTATTTCATCAAGTAAAAAAAAAAAAAAAAGAGGAAAGGGGAAAAAAAGAGGCCTTGTAGGAAGGAAAAGTGTCCAGGCATGTCCTCCACTTCAGTCTTACACATCTCCTCCCCCAGGCTAGCCCTGCCCCCCAGCCTTACAGTTTAAGGTTTCCTTCCTTCTTGATGAGTGTGGGTTCAGGCTGTGTCTTCCCCTTCTAATTCCTCCCACCCCTCCTCCATTCTTTCTTTAGGGCTCCAAAAGTTTTTTGTTTTTTTTCCAGAGAGTAAACAGCGGAGAATGGGGGGTGGGGGTGGGGGGAAGCATTCTACCAGGCCGCCAGCTGTGGCTGTTGGAGGCGCCTCAGCCAGCTGAGTGGTGGTTCCACTTGGGTTGAAGTTCCAAAACTGTATTCATGTTGTTCTTAATATATCTAAGGCAGTCCCCTTTTTTCTCTTTTCTGGAGCTTGCTTCATCATTTTCCTTTGTTTGGTGGCAAAGCTTTCAGAAACAGTAGAGCCAAAGACCTTGGAAGAATGGAAATGTTTGTTTTCTATTTTATTTGCATTCAGTTGACAAAAGATTGGCTATAAGGACATGAAAGGCAGTGATGAGCAAAATGCAGCCTCAGTCTTTAGGGAGCTTCCAATCTTGTGTTCCTAGAACACAAAGCTGATTGCTCAAATAGAGAACTGGCATGCTTTGAGAAACCAGAGGAGGCTTTTAAAAAGCATTATCATCACTTCATATGTATTAGCCTTCTCCACTGGGTGCCACTTGAAGGCTGGTGACTTCTGTCATAGCAAAAGTTTAGCTTGTAGTCTGGACTCTGGCCAATGTGTGACATCTCCTAGGTGCTGAGTAAATGAATGAATGAATGAATGATTGCAAGCACATGAATTGTTTGCACTTGCCCAAATGGAAGGGAAAAGAGCAGTGTGGCAGCGCCTCCAGCCTGCAAAAATTTGGTCCATTAAGCTGGTTCTTGAGGGTTTAATATGGATGTTGCCTTTAGAACTGAGTAATCTGCCTATTTGTAAGCCCCACTTTTTACAAAGTGGGGCACTCCTCATGGAGTTTTAGCTAGCTGATGGTGGGAGCCTTGCTCATTTCACAGATGGGTAACCACCTGTGAATAGGTATTGACTTGGAAACCACCTGCTTTTTGGTGGAAAGTTTGCAAAGCCTTTTCCCTTATTGGTGCTTTCTTCTGTCTTCTGTATAAGGAAGTAAGGCCTGCAAATCCCATCATGTCATCATTGTGAGCTGAACTGTATTTAGCTCGGTATTTTACCAAGGTTAAAATAAATCCTGAAGATGACATGAAGGTTTTGGTCGGTGCCTACCTATGGAGAGGTTCTGCATAAGTGGAGAAGGAGATGCATTGGCCCTCTCAGCCAAATCCTGAGCAGTCCTCCTGCAGGCTTGCTGGAGATGGGGGTGGAGGGGGTATGGGTGCTGAAAAGCCCTGGAACACTAGGGAGACAGAGCTTCAGGAGCGTGGTCTTCATTGTTCCCATCCAGCTGGCACTTCATTGATTTCCTGCCTTCTTCATGGGGCAGGTGGACAGGTGGGTGATACCCCTGTTAAAAAGCTGGGATTCCTCAAATTAGATCTTGCTGTGGGCCACCGTGCAGTAATCATCACTTCTGATTCACTCAAAACTTCTGGGGCGCTACTGATTCTGGCGGATGTGGTCCTAGAGCTTGGAAAAGAGGATCTTGGTGACGGAACATGGAGCTGCTCTGCCTCTTCCCTCTTCCCACCATGAGCAGTTTGGGTTGCCTTACGTTCAGTTTTCTACCTGTGTTAGTGAGCTGGATAGGACTCCGGCAATCTAACCCGTTAGGCTTTGCAAGGGAAGGAAGCAGAGCAAATATGATAGTGTGACAGCCTATGGGAAGGGAAGAATCCTAGCCCTGTCCAATATAAGCCCATCATTGAACCAGGGAATTGGACAGGGTGGGGAGATAGGGCAGCTAAGAGGTAGGAGGGATGGAGTCCCTTCCTTCCTGTTCTGAGGAGGCCTGTGCGGGGTGCGTTGGGACTATTATAGGGAGACTCCCCATTGACCTTTATTCCAAATCTTGGGTTTCTCTGTTCTCCCCTCCTCTGGCCCCTGCTGGTAAGCCCTTCCATCCTTTTGGGCTTTATAACTCACCTTCTTTCTGGAAGCCTCTTCTCTGCCCTGACCCCTGTTGATTGAAGTAACTTGCAGAGGATTAAGGGCAGGATTGGGCTCTCTCACTTTGGAGGTCCCAGCCATGCTAGTGCAGGAGCTTGTGACACTGCCGAGTGTGGGCAAAAAAGGCTTTCAGCCTTGGGCCTGTACTGTGCCTTTCTGCCAACAGAGGCCGGCCAGCTGAGATAAAGAGGGTGGGAAGCTAGGTCTGCATGCATGTCCTTATGCTCCTGAGAAAAACGACAGCTAGAGTGCAAAGGCTAGTACTCTCTGTCCCATCAGCTAGGACCCAGATTTAGCCATTCATTTGCAAAGTGGCTGTCTGCCACTGGGATGCTCCCAGGGGCGGAGCAGGAGGCAGCTGGGTTCTATTAACTTTCAGGGTAGCTGGCCAAGATGGAGTCTGTGGAGCGCTTGAAATTTTTTTTTTTTTAAACCTCTTGGAGAATTTTAGAGATGTAAAATATGATGGTTTTTGGAGTAGAGGCAAGAGTCAGGGAAATTTATGCCTTTCCTTGTGAAGGATCCCAGTGTCACAGCCTTTCCATTGCAATTTGCTTATTGATATTTGAGGGGAAGAGATGGCCCCTGCAGTTGCTTGCCCTGTACTGAGCAGCTTTGTGGTAGTCATGGTAATCACATACTACCTGTTAGGTACTACACACACTACACACACACACACACACACACACACACACACACACACACACACACACACACACACACACACACACACACACACACACCCTCCTCCCGCTTAACAACATTTGCCTAGTGCTTACTCTTTTTTTTTTTTTATCAGACCTGTTAAGCACTTTTCACACATTGATTTCATTTAATCCTCACAGCAACCTTTGAAGTAGGTAGTGATTCTCTCCATTTTGCAAATGAGGAAATAGGCCCAAAGAGTTTAGCAGCCTGTCTGACTCTAAAACCCATGGTCTTTCACTTCACTATAAGGCATAGATGGGTAACTGAAATCAGCACACCCTTTTTCATGGTCATCGTGCAAGAGTTTCATCAAACATACTCATACTGAGCACTGTCACCTGCACATCCTCCTTGTCACACCCAGCCCCGTCTCCTTCCCTAAATCTACCGCCGTAAGCACATACCTGTAGACAGACACACTTAGGCCACTTACACTTTCCGCTGGCACTTCACAAAAGGCTGGTTAGTAGAGAAATAGTGATATATTTTTTTTCCTTCTCCTACTGCCCAGGTTTTACCGGCTGACATTGTCAAATTTCCAATAAGGATTATAGCTCCGGGGCACCTGTGCAGCTATTGCTAGGAAGCTTCACGTGGTGTCTTCTGAGTGGGGGGACTTGGACCATTCTGCAGGGTGGAGATCTCAGTTTTTATAGGCTTTTTATAAACCCAGCGCAGCAGCTCGCCTGCACTGGTGATCTGGTTGGGGCAGGTGGCCTAAGGAACTTTGAGCCTCGCAGGCCTTTGTTTCCTGCCTGCTCCAACAACCACAGTTTCTCTGAACATAGAAGGCTACTGTTAAGAGAGGTCATGAACGTTTAAAATATTTTGCTGTTTTTGGCATCTTTAGTGCAGTAGTATCAGTGTTCAGTTACTCCTGCCATTACCCCAATATTTTTCCCCTTAAAAATTCCTTGAGTGTCTTTCTTGCCCTCCATTCAGAGTTCTGGGGTCCCGTGGGGATTGGGCTGCCTGAGTCAAGGAGGCACCTTTTCTTATCCTCCCCGTTCCTGTGGATGTTTGCATTCCTCACCCTGCACTTCCGTTGGGAACATGTTCTCAGTACATTCCCTTCTCTCTCACATTACTCTCCTGCCTTAGACTATCTAGAATTTGCTCTGATGACATTTTCAAAATGCAGTGATATTATAACAGGAGTTGGATGCCCCCACACTTCCTAAGTTATCATCTTTGGCCCATTCTCAGAGATGTGTCCTGAAATAGCTATGCTTGTGTTTTGTTGCTGTTCTTGCGGTTTTTATTGGGCCCTTGGCATTGTTGAGGTTCTACAATACACACTATATGTGCTGCAATTTAAACATAAGTAAGTGCTCTGGTCACATGGCCCGTGCATATTCTAGCAATGGTTGAATACCTGCTCTTAACCTCCACTCCCCAGTTCTGTCTGCTGTATTATTACAGTCCTCACTGAAGCCTGCAATGTCATTTCTGGATAAACTTTCTCCTGTAGAAATTCAACAGTTTCCTGTTGGTATCCCTCTTGCTCACCGCTGATGCTGCCTTTTCCAGCTCCTACCCCAGGAAGGTAATGAGACAGGAGACATACTTACTTACTGCATGCCCTTCTGCATGTCAAAAAACGCCTTCTGGACTATTTTCTGGGGTAAAATTGCTGAAATTTCCTGTCCTGCCAACAGAGAGTAATGTAAAAGAAAAATATCCAAATTTAAAAAACAAATTTCTTTAAAAAATTTTTTTGAACTGTCAGAGGTTGTACTAGATTATTTCCTAGTGGGGCCAATGCCACTTAAGGTTTTATCTCTGTTATCCCTTTCTCTCGTTTTTATATACTTCGAAAGTATCAGAATGGCCAGCCAGATGAATCTTCCTTATTTTACTCTATTCTTTCCTGTATCTCCAAACTACATTAACAATTTTAAAAATCAAGATATGCAGTACAACAAACCACAACTTTCATAACTTAATAGCTCGCTCTATAGCTTTTCTTTTTCTTTTACAAAACATCTATTCATCCATCTCTTAATTCATCTATCTAGCCATTTACTTAAAAAAAAACGTCAACCCCATCTCCCAAGTTTCGGGAAGGAAAATTCCACTGGGTCCCCTTCCTTGTCCCAGAGTGCTGGGCGTGGGGTGGCTCTTAGGGCTGTAGCAGTAGAGGAACAGAGGCACAATTTGGATGTGAATCTTCACTTGGCCCCAAAGATGGCGCTCCTCTTAGGAAGACCAGGGAGTGAGGACTCCACAGGGGAGAGAATGAGCCTCTAAGAGAAGTTGCAATAGAAGTAAGATACCCAAGTAGAATGGAGGGTGCCAAAGCTCTCTGGGTAGGTACCTGGCTCTTGGACAATTGTGATGGGTGGGATATTGCTTTATTAGATTTAAGACTTTGATACACCAAAGAAGTCCCAAGAGAACTATAATTTAGGCAAATTTTTGCTTGTTTGTGGACTCTGGAGAATTGAGAAATTTATTCTCAGCTTTAAAACTTACATGCTGGGGATGGGTGTGTGTGTGGAGTTAAATAGCTTTCCCTCCTGCTAAATAAAGTAACACACATTCCCTGTAGAAAATTTGGGAAATACAGAAAATACATAGAAGTAAGTAGAATTTACCCATAACCCTAGATACTAACTGCTAATATTTTGGTGTCTGTTTGTCAGTAGTTTTCTAAATATAGAAATACAAAAATAAGATTTAGGGGGTTGAGGTTGTATTATAAATCATATTATATCTTAAAAAAAAATCTTATGAGGATATGGGGAGTTTTTCCCTAATTCATTAAAAAAGTGACTTGGAAACATAGTTTTTAAATGACTGTATAACATTTCCTTATGCAAAATGTCCCATAATTTATTTAATTATTCTCTAATTATTGGGACATTCAGGGCATTTCCAACTTTTTGTTATTATAAATTATATTGCAGTTGCTATCTTTTTATTTTAATCTTTATTTGCATCTCTGTTTATTTACTTGGATGGAATCCTAGAAGTAGAATACCTGGGTCAAAGGGTATGAACATTTTTAGTTCTCTTGTTACATATTGCCAAATTGCTTTCCAGAAAGGTTCCTACTCTTGTCCTGGGTATATAAGAATCTTAGGGAAGTTTTTTGAGTAGATGACATTTGTTTCAACCAGCAATCTTCTCTTTATTGTTTCGCCCCTCTACTGCCTCTGTCTTCCATTGGAGTATGTTCTATTTTCTTAGTGTCTTGGTCCCAGATAGCTCTTGTATATTATGAGCCTGATAAAGTTGTCAATTGCTCAGTTCCTAGGGGACAGTTTTATTCTTGGCTTGAATCTCTTCCAATGATGGAAACTGAGGCATTGAAATGGGAAGTTGAGGTATTTTCGACAGAGAACTGTAAGGTAGGCAGCCATGGACTCTTCTCATTAGCTTTGTCTGGTCAGCGGGCAAATGCTAGCCAGGAATCTTGGCTTAATTGACATTTAAGTTAAATGCTGCTGATCAATGGGTAACTCCATGAAAATTCATGTTTTTTTTCTTCAAAGTTTTGCTTTTATATAAATGAAATATTTGGTATATTTTCATTTGCAATGCATACTTAAGAACTTATATACTGAAGAAATTTGGATCATATAAAACTTTGCTCTTTTCTATTTTAGTTTTCATTAAAATACATTCTTTAGTTATTTGGATTATATGAGGCCATGGTTTGGTTTGGTTTGGTTTGAGTTGGGTTGTGTGACACAGAGAGATTGATATTGATTGTGTGTACACATCGTTTTTGTTTGCATTTAACAAAGTCCAGGAAGGAAGATGAAGCAGGAAATAAACATGAAAAAATTGAAGTTGAGCCTCACTAGGCATCTTTATGTATTTAAAACTGGCAACAGTTTAAAATAATGAGAACATTTGATGTATATAAGAATATAACAATGGTAACAATATGTTAACAATATGGCTGTAATGTAAACAGTTAAAATATTTTTAGAAAGCAATTTTGTAATAGGTCTCAAGAATTATAAAAGATCATAAGCTATGATCTAGTCATATTATGAGAACTTATGCTGTTTCCATGTAAAAAGAAAGCATGAAAATATGAATTTCAGCATTATTTATAATAGTGAAAAATTGGATATAATCTCTCTAATCATAGAGAAATGGTTAAGTAAATTATACTAAATCCAGTCCAGTAATTTTATGCAACCATTAGAAACAGTGATTACAAAGATGATGTAGCAACATGGAACATGTTTAGATATAATTTAAAAAGGCTGATTATGCCGACAGGGGCATGAAAAAGCACGCAAAAGTGAAAATGGTTGGCTAGAGTGATCTTTTAAAAATGCCAGCATTGTTATATTGTGATTTTTGTACTAGACGTGGAAAACACTAGGGAGGTTTGGCATGCTTTGGAAAGACAGGGTGCTGAGTGGAGTGGTCCAAGTTCCCTTCCTGCATAACTATTCTGTGCTCTTTGTCTTCCATGTGTTGTGAGGGCTAAAAGCTGCTTGCTGGGTGGTTTCATCATGGTATTAGAGCAAAGCAAAGGTGAAGGAGGCTAGCCTGAGAGATGGGTATCTGGTGCTCTAACCCAGCGAGACCACTTTGCATGTCGTTCCAGGAGATGGGAGAGTCATTGCCAAGGTTTGGGGCCCCCCGACATGCGGAGTGGGTGGGGGAACTCCTGAGACAAACCACTCAATGTCACCCTCCATCCAATAATTTTACACTGAGGAACTCGAGTTGAAATTTAAGGTAACAAGTGATTTTAGAGTCAGAAAATAGGCCCAAACTATATAACTGGAGGGATGTTGTGACAGTTGGAAAGGACATTTCGAAGTCTTGTCTTGGTCTTGGTAGGGGAATTTTGGGGTGACAGTATGTGTGTATGCACCAGGTGTACCCTTGAGTACCAATTGCTAGCACTTCCCTTTCCCTTTCTCCCCTCACTGCCCAGTCATTGAAGCTGGGCCTGGGGTGGCAGAGTTAATTGTATTAAAGGGCGCTCTCTGGAAAAAGGGGAGGAACCAGCAGAGACTTGGAAGATGATGGTGACAGGTTGAAGAGACAGGGAGAGGGGATTTGGGGGTTGGGTGCAGCAGGCTTTCTGTACCAAATCTTAGCAGCTGTTGTGACAAGAGCTATACAAATGGGATTGGAATGAACTGTCAGTGGATTGGGGCTTAGGACCTCAGATTTGTGTTTTGTGCACCAGGTTTGTGTTTTGTGCACCATCTTTTGAGTATGTCATGTTCTGGTTATAACCACATGTCCATGTGATGCTCGGTTCTCCTGTAGCCGAGCCTTTCCCCCACCTCCCACATTCCCCATGAGCTCTGTGACTCAGCGGCTTCTGAGGGCATCTGAGCAGCTTTTTTTTTTGCTGGGGATAGAACCACAGTCAGAAGATGTTGGAACCAGAATTAACTTTTAATTTTCTTTCCTTTTGGTATGTCAGGGTCTTCTTCCCATGGAGCCATGCAAATGGGAAGCCCTCAACAAAAGTGGGCTTTTGGAGGATGGTAGAAAGAGTGCCTTCTCTAGCCTCTGACTTGAGAACAAGACAGGCACTGATCAGTCCTGTGGGCTGAAAAGGGAGCGTGTGAAAGCCAGCACGACATTGCCTGCGTTGGATGCTGTGCTTATTGCGTGGGCTCAGAGACAGTCAGCTTTGTTGTCCCACTGCAGTTTAAATGCTTTTTCTCTTAGAAATGTCCCAGCAGTGGCAATAGTCCTGAAACCCCTGGAAACCCTGTCTCTGTGGCTGGGCTGGCCTCAAGGAAATTTGCTGAGTTTTCCTGGGGAGTGAGTGAGCTCCCTCGCCCTGACCAGACATCTGTGCACTCTCAGCATGAGGCTGACCCAGCCTTTCTGCAGGGGACTCTTGCTTTCCCCTGTTCCCTGAGAGGAAGCTGCCTCTTTTCTCAGGGATAGGCTCCCTCCCCAGCCCACGCCAGGCCTCTCGCCTGTCCGTCTCTGACCCAGTGTCTGCGAGAAGACCTTAAGTTCCTCCCATGGCCTTTGTTCCTAACTTTTGGCTAGTATGCATCTTTTAGCCTTTCCTGGACTCCCACTTGATCCGTTGTGAACCAAGGGAACTGGAGCTGGGATGGAAGCTTGGTTTGGGAAGGGACTGAGAAGCAGGGGATCTGGCTGCAGGTGTGGTACACTTAACCTGAATGCAATCAACTCGGCCAGCCCAGGCCCCTTCTGACAGATACGATGCTACTTCATACAGGAGGGTTTCCCCAACCCTCACCCGCCATTGTCCTCCACGTCTGCTGTACTTCTTCTTTCTTCTCTGCCATCTTTTAAAACCTCCTCTTTCCACTTTTGATTCTTTTCTCACCTCCTCTTTTACTGCTGCTCCTTTTACTTGCTTTTTAGCTGTGTTGTTTCATCTTTGCCCTGTTTTCCTGCCTGCTTTACTCTTTTATTCCCCATCATGACCCAGCGAGTAGCCGTGGGATCTCCCTTCTGACTGAGTCGTCTGTGCTGATTGGGATTCTGGCCAGACCTTATCTGGAACCAAGGGATTCACTGTGCACTGGTATCCTTGTGTGTGTGTGTGGGGGTCACTTTTTCCTTGGGGCAGCCTCGCAACACTGCCAGGCTTCTTGGGTGGGGGCGGGGGGTGTTGGTGGGAGAGAACAGACTACATTGCCAGTCACCATCCTTACAATTAGCCTGATCTCGTAGGAATGTGTCTCCCCGCTTGTGGGACAGGACCCCCCCCCCCCCGCCCTGGAAGACTAGGTGTAGCGTCTCGGTAGCTTAATTGCTGGCCAGTGTTGTAGTGCAGGGAATGGCCTTAAGTCAGCTGTCTCACAGCTTGGCTTAGTTGTAGACTAAGAACCATGGTGGGCTTGGGTCTTAGTGAATTTTGCTTGTTGGAGCCAAGCAGGGCCAGGGTGAGTGGTGTCTGTCCTTGAAAGTCTGAGTGCCATGTGGTGTTTTCTAATCCTTGTGGGACCTTGCCCCACTTGTGTACTATGTTGTGCATCAGGTTGGGTGTAACTGCTTGTGGGAAGGTGCTGGGGAGGAGAACAGAGCTCCTGACCTTTCCTTTGGCTCTTCGGAGAGATGGAAGGAAATCCCAAGGAGAAAGGAAGCTGGCTTGAAGGTTTCGGCTCATCTCTTAACACCGAGATCCTGTTCTGGGGTCAGTGAAAGTGTTCAGGGGTTGGGGCTTTCTTCTGATCCTTCTTTCTTTGAATTACAAGTGGCCTCTGGGAAACAGCAAAGTGAAGCTGTGGCTGAGGGATGTGGCCCTGCCATGAGGTCTCAGGAGCCCCTCCGATAAGCTTCTTTGGTCCCTTCATGGATCTGGAGGGGCTGCTGTCTATGATTGAATTCCTGGCAAAGTTTAATTCAGGTATTTGAATTGGAGCTTAAATCCTTTCTGATGCAGTCTCTTTATGGATAAAATTGGGTTATGACCTACTTTCCTTTTGTGAAGAGTAATAATACCTAGTGTTTATGAAGTACTTAATGTGTGCCAAGCACTTGATTGTCACCAAAATCTTACGAGGTACATCTACTGCTATTATTCCCGTTTTATAGATGCAGAAACTGAGGTGCAGAAAGATGAAATAGGTTGTGGTCATACAATGCAAAGCCAGAAGGGGAATTGGAACCCAGGCCCCTGACCCAAAGTCTAGGCCTATATCCTCTACGTATGTAAAGTTGCCTAATGCTCTGCTTGGCTCATAAAAGAGCCTCAGGAAAGTTAGGTGACACATTAATGGATTTTGATAACTGCTTATGGAATGGAATCGATAGATGTTTCCAGGGTCTGGTTGGGGTGGAACATTTGGTGCCCTGGGATAGGAAGCTGATGAGAGAGCGTGCCAGCCCAGTTCCTCGCAGAGGTGAGTCAAGCCAGAGTGAGGTTCCTACAGGTCCTGAGGCAGGGTCCACTTCACCCTCCTTCTCACCAGCACCTCCCTCCCTCCTGCCATGCAGGGTGATGTGAGCAGAGCCCAGGAATGCCTTATGTGGATCGGCAGAACCGAATCTGTGGGTTTCTGGACATCGAGGAGCATGAGAACAGTGGCAAGTTCCTGCGGAGGTACTTTATTCTGGACACCCAGGCCAACTGCCTTCTCTGGTACATGGACAATCCCCAGGTGAGAGGCTAAGGGGGAAGGTGGCAGGGCGGCTGGCTGCCCATCACTGCCTGGGAGGAATGGCCATGGGATTAGCCTCAGGGGCTTCGTCTCTCATGGGCAGCAGCAACGCACACACATGCACACACACGCACAGACGCACACACACATGCACACACGCATAGACACACACACACACACGCACACGCACACATGCACGCACACGCACATGCACAGGAAATCAGCCCAGATTTTAGCTTGAGAAAGAAGTTCATCTCTCCTGACCCAGGGGTTCTTGTGCCTTTTCTCACACTCAGGAATTAAATACTTGCAAAGTCAGGCAGAGGCCCGCCAGGCTGGATCCAGGCTCCAAGCATGGCTTGCTTCCTCTGACCTCTCTTGTTAGGGCTGTGGCCTTGTGGCCACTCCTGCTCTTCTAGTCTGGGGCCCCTCCCCAGCGGAGAATGTGACCTGGTTCCTTGAGCTGGTCAAATGTTGGACTTCTTTGGTTCCCTGCATCAAGTCAGGAGTCAGAATACCGGGTTGGAGGTGACCTTGGAAGTCACATAGTTTTGCCTCCTTGTGTTACAGATGAAAAAAGCTGAGTCTCAGACATTGGAATTGATAAGGACCCCCTGAGTTTTATTGCTGTGCCTGGGGGGTCCCTATAGTCATCCCTGGTCGGGGGTAAAGGTGCTCTACCCCTGATTTGGGATCTTAAGTCTTTTCTCTGGTGCTATGAGTGCTGTAGGCTCTTTCCTTCCCACTACTCTGGAGTAGTTTGGTGGAATGAGGCCCCAAAGACTGGTGTGTCCCTGAATTGCAAGACCATGGATCCTGGCCACGGTGGGGTGGGGTGGGGTGGGGGCTGAGTTCTGGCTCTGATTCAGAGACATGGGAAGAGGAAAGTCTAAAAGTTGGGGGATGGATTTGGGCTTTAAGATGTGAAGTGGAAAAAGAGCTGTGAGTCTCTAGGCCATTATTCAGGGGCTAACCCTCTAGAGGCCTTTGGCATTTGTCCTCTGGATTTGATGGCTGAGTGAAAAACACTATAGATACAGAAAACATATTCAGAGGTCAGCTGCCGTTAATTGCCTTCTCCAGGAAGGCCTTAACCCGAAGTAGAACTGTGCCCCATGGTTTACCCCACATCGCTGATAATACTTCTGTCGATTACTTTCATTTCAAGTGCTGAGCATGCAGAATGAAACCCACATACGGACACTGGCATCCTTGACTTAGCCTGGAATGGCTGTTTCTTACAATGTTTTGGTTTGGGATTTGCCTGTGGGCCTTGCTGTATCATTTTTCCTACCTTTTCTATGCACAGGTGCCCACAGCTGGGTCAACAGATCCACTGTTGGAGGAACTTGAAATCAAGTCTTTGTGGCCAGTAGACTTGTCTTCTGGCATGCCAAGGATGAGCCCTGGTGACTTATGGTCTCTGAGTTTTGTCATTGCCTTTCCCTTTTTCTTCCTTTGTCTACCTTCTCCCACTCACTTGCCATATTAGCTCAGGTAATTTGAATGTAATGTTGTCCTGATTTACCTGCTTAGTACTATGCTTCCTTCTAGGACTGTTCTTAACCCAAATTCACTTGTTTGGGGAATCCTGCCTAGTTGTTGCCAGCTACCTTCCCTGAGAGCTGGACTTTCCTTCATACTCTGGGCTGAGAGTCTTGCTGTCAGTGATGTGGACCATAGTGTCACCATCTTCAATCTCAAATTTTGCCAGTTGCCAGGATTTCCCTTGCTCTGTCCTGCCCTCTGATTTGACTGTCCTTTGGTTCCAGAACCTGCGCTAACCTTGCATGCTGGGCCTCAGGCTGCCTTTCAGGGATGTCTGGGGGCAGCCTCTGCAGTTGGTCCAACCCTGGCCAGGGCCGCCTCCTGCCAACTGAGCTCTCAGGATGCTGTCTGTGCTAGAGCCTTCTTTGAGCTTGAGTTACCAAATAAAACTTGTGGCCCCTGCTGGAGATTCTTTACATTTTCCCTGAGAGCAGAAATTTCAGATGGCTTGGCAGATGCCTCAAAAAGGAGCATTGCTGTGACATAGCAATATTTCAGAACATTTTACTTCTTTAGTTGTTGGCTTAGCTCTTTGTTGTATTAAGGCCAGACAACCATTCTAGACTTGATAGTGAATGTTGTTCTAAGTTGTAAAATGGTATTAGTGAACATTTATTACTATGTGTCAAGCCCTGTTCTAAAGGCTTTGTTGGGTTTTCATTACTTTCTGACGGCAGTCTAATTGGTAGATATTATTGTCCTCATTCTAAAGGTGAGGTGGGTGAGGCAGAGAGGGGAATAAATTTGCCCATGGTTACATAATAAGAAAGTGGCAGAGCCAGGATTCTAACCCTGGCAGACTGACTCTAGTTCCTCTGCTATTATTGCTAATAATGAGACAATTATCTTAATGTTGCTTGGGAGGAAGGAAAGCTTTCAAAGGTAGTATCTGATTAAGAAATAGAAGCAGAGGATTCTCAGGGCTGGGAGCTCATAGGTGCAGGGGGCTCACCTGGTTTAGCTCTTGATCCACAGTGTCTAGCGTTTGATAAATGTGCTCTTGTGGAATGAATGAACAAACTGAAGAGGCTGTCAGAGGGAGGCTTTTATGAATCTCAGGGTGGCCGACGCTGCTCTCCTGGGGTTCAGGACATAGCCTAAACCAAATGGGACAGAGCAGCATGCTGGGAGTTAGGAGAGGTGGATTGGAGGTGATCCCCAAGAGGAAACTGGAGGGTTTTGGTCTGTCCCTGTGGAGAGAGACGCTGGGGACTGTGTTCTGTCACTGAACATCTTATATTTATAGGGAAAAGGAGACACCTGGTATGGTATCCTCGTTATTTAATAGACATTATAAGCGGGGTTTTTCTGAATCCAAGTCTCTGATCTTGCCTGTTTAAGCCACGTGGTAGTTGGTGTTTATGGAGCCTGTTTGACTACCACTGTTATTACTATTATCACTGATGGCAGGTTATACTTACTGGGTGGTCGCCTTGTGCCAACCATTGTACGAAATGCTTTACATATATCATCTAATTTAGTCCTCGCAATAGTCCTGGGACTCAGGGTCTGTTAGCACTCTCACAGTACTCTGCAAGGTGCTGAGAAGCTCAACGCCTTTACTCAAGGTTGCACAGATGGTAATGAGTGCAGAGCTGGAGCTGGAGCCAGGTCTGTCTGACTTGAGTGTCTGTGCTCTTCTCTTTTGTCTGCCTCCTTCCTCCTCCTGATGTGTGTGCTCAGCCCTGGGCAAGGTCCTGTGGACGATGTGGAAGGTGAATTCAGTGAGTGAGGTCCTCGCCACTAGGAAGCTTCAGGTTCGGTTGGGGAAATGAAAACTAGACACACAAAATTATAGAGCTAAAACTCTGAGTCCATCTTTAAAACAAGATAGCATATCCCTCAGTGGACCCACCCAGATGCCAATACGTTGGTTGAAGGAGAAGGGCTGTAGTGTTCCCTGCTGTTGCCCATCTGGGGAAGCGTCAGGCCTGGAGCTGGAGTCATTGATGGAAAGTTCTCAGGCCTAGGTGACAAGAGATGAAGCGTCAGATGCTGGCTGTGCCATCAGGTTGTTTTGTACGGAAGCAAGTCATTTGTTCTCTCTGGGCTGTAGGCACGCTAGATGAGCCTTAGCGTGGCTTTTGGTGCTCCATTTCCTGAAGGACTGAGACTAGCCCGAGATTCTGGAGTTCAGCAATACTGTTTCACACATATATTCCAAACATGCACTGTGAGCCAGACATCCATCTAGATGCTGAGGCTTCAACAGTGAACAAGACAAAGTCTTCACCTTCATGGGGCTTGCACTGTGGGTGGCGAGATGTATGATCCCATAAAAATGTGACAGGAACAGCTGCAGGGCACCCCTTCATGGAGGGGGTGACACTAGATGCAGATCTGGAAGGATGGGTGAGATTAGCGTAATTATTGCTCAAAGTGACTCCCTTCTGTAGAGCACTTTATGGGTTTTGAAGTGTTTTCTCACTTACAATATATCATTTGATTTTTGTTGTGCTCCCTGGAGGAAGGGGAAGAGAAGGGCATTCTCAGAGAGGGAAACAGCCATTATGGGGAAAAGGCAGCACCCGGGAGGGGAGGCGAGCTCGCCTGGTTAGAGGATGTTTAAGGTCGGGTTCCCCAGAAGACCTGGGGACAAGGATGTGTGGCACGTTCTTTATTAAGGAAATCTTCTCATGAGACTGTCAAGTGTGCTGGGAAGCAGGACATGGAGGGGGAGGAAGCCAGACAAGCGTGCGAACTCCTGAGAAGTCTGCAGAAGGCAGCCTTAGCCCGATGCTGCAGGGGGTGCTCACAGTAGTGAGGCCTAAGAGTTGTCCCAAGGGCCTGGACTTCTCTGTGACCTGCTGGACAGTCACTGGGTCTGGCTCTACAAATGTGGGCCAAATGGCCTCAGTAGCCTGAAGGCAGCCCTCAGAAGCAGAGCTGCAGGTACTGGTCATTGTGAGCACAGCCAAATGGCAAACAGAGATGGGAGGCCAGTGACAGTATCTGCTCACGGGACATAGAGTTGGGTGCATGTTAGGGGTCATCCGGCTTGGACCAGGTACAGCCTTGAATGCCTGCCTGACGGAATTTAGAATCGATGGGGGTAAAGTAGGGAATCAAGGCTTTTAACACAAGCACTGGTGACACCAAATACATCTAGGATGAAACCCATTAGCTAAAAAGGACCACTATAAATGGAAAGTTTCAATAATATTGATTATGGCCACTGCTTTGGCTAATGCATTTAAAAATCAATATGTCGACAGTATCCAGCACGCAGATAATTCTTTTTTTTTTTAAAAGAGTTTTATTAAAATATAGCTAGCATACAATAATTCTTAAATAGAAACAAACATTTGCTGTATTTCCCTTAAAACATTTCTGTGATACAATGGCACCAGCACTTGTATTTTAATTTAATGTTGGTCCCTATCATGAGAGGGGAGATGAAATTCCTTAATTAGGCTTCTTGACTTCATTACTGTGACCTACCGAGTAACTATGTTTTAGTTGCACAGCAACGCTGATGTTCAACCTTTCTAATGCCCACTTGGCTAAGTAATTGCAAAGTGAAATTATACAGCCCCAAACAAAGGAGAAACAGAAGCATGGAAACAATACTACACTAAATTGTTGTTCTTCTCAAAGTTGTTCTGTAAAATGTATTTTCTCTCTTGTCCCCAAATACTCAGATCCTTTCACTTTCCGAAGGCCATGATGTAAATTATGAAATAAAATATCCATAATATCCAAAAAGATTGTGTCTCTGCATCTCTCCTGGTATCTCTGGGGCCCTAATATAAAATCCTTTGCTTTTTGACTTTTTTTTTTTTTTTAAATAAGCTGAAAGCAATTCTTTCTATTGAAAGGGGCAAAGAGCTTCAGCTTGCTAATAAAAACGATGAACATTTGGCTGCGTTTTAGTAGAAAGGATACGGTAGGGTAGTATGAAATTACATTAGTACATGATGTATAACGGACAATAGTTTTGTCTTAAAGGCTAGGCAAAATTTTTTTTGTAGAGGGCAGTGTCACTGACCCTCATATGTGGGATCCGAACCGGGGCCTTCTGGCGTCCCAAGCCAGCTCCTAACCACTGCGCCACTCGGCCGGCCCCCAAAATTGTTTTTTAATTGCATTTTCTGTATAAAAAACCTTTTAAAGAAAAATTTGGCTGAAATGCAACAATATTTCAAAGAGTTTTTGGGTAATATACTTCACTCTGTCAAAAATGCCAAGAACTAGTAAGATAACTTTGTTTAAAAACTGGCCAACACACGCACATGGTACAAAATTTGAAATGTGGGAACGCTGATGTAGTGACAAGTTTCTTCCTCCTCCTCTTGTTCCCCAGTACATTTTCCCCTAGCCAGAGGCAACCAGTATTACCAGTTTCTTACGTGTTTGTCAAGAGATAGTCTCTGTATATACAAGCATCATGATAACTCTTAGATCTTCAGCAATTGTTTGGGCAAAGTGTTTTTTTTTTTTAATTCATGGATTTTGTGTAATTGGTATATTAGCTATCCATGTGGACACATGATTTCAAGTGTTAAGTAGAATTTCTGACATGCGTTTTTCTATGTTGTGTTAGAGTAAGAATGCAGAATTCCTTTGGGAAGAAAAATCCCCAGAGAAGATTTCCAGTGACAGATCTGTACTATTGCTTAGAATGCAAATTCTGTTTTGGCTTAATTATTATTAAATTAATGTTTTTAGAATTAAATTTATGTGTGGACTTCTTGAGAGTTAACATACTGTAAGGACAATTTTATTTTATGTGTTTTCTATGATCTTATTTTTAAAAATAATTCTTGTCTTTATAGCAAGATATATTTTGCCTAAGTTAAAAAGAAGTAAAAACTGAGAAACACTTTGATATAGTCCTGTTAATAGTTGGCACTACTTGGTATGAAAGTCCAAGCAACTAATGCAGAACCATGGTGATGACTGTTCTAAGTTTTCTTAAAATTTGTCTTTGGCTATGTTGTTATGTTTTGCTCTAGATTTTAACCTTTAGCATTTGTTTAATATATCTATCACATCTATTTTTATATATTTTATATATTTATATACAAAAATGCAATTTTATTAAAATAATGTCTCGAAGGAAAAGCAGGCACTTGTATGTTTGGGAGCAGGCTACATATTAGATTTTGTTTCAGAGCCAGTTTTTATTCATTATATCAGCTGAGCACAGGACAACTTAATGAATGCATCAATTAGGGAAGCATCCGTTGTTTTGAGCCTCCTGTCCCCATCTGTAAAATACGGGTAATGATCCGTATTATCTCCGTCTCTGACACAGTTGCTGTTAAGATTAAATAATGTATGTGAAAGTGCTTTGATAAACTAAGGTGTTATAGAGATGTTATTTGTTAAGGAAATTTGTTCTGGCAGTGCCATCAGATGGCCAGGGAAGCAGGGAGAGCCTGGAATTGGAGATGACAGCGAGGAATTGTCCAACAGCTTCCTTATGTATCTGCAGTGGTGACGTGGTGGGAATGGAGTGGAAGGGACAGATTTAAAGGCCATGTAAAGATAGAAAATGACGGGCTTGGTGACTGACTGAGGTGAAGTGGACGCGTCAAAGGCTTAGTGCCTGCTTGACTGGGGAGAGGAGGTGCCGCTGCTGGAATGGGGAGCTTGGGAAGGGAACCCATTAGATGGTGGAGGGGAAACGATAATTGAGTTGGAGGTAAATGTGGAGGAGGCTGCATTGAGGAAAGGGATGAAGACTTTGGCTTACCGAGTTGAAGGTTTCAGAGCCATGTAGGTGGCCAATAGTTGGTGTCTTGGAACCTGAACGTGTCCAGGGTGTTATCGAGAGCCCAGGCCTCTGACCCCGTCTTTAGGTCAGTGTCACCAGGATTGGAAGAGTAAGTGAAGGAGCTGGGACTGTGGTGGCCAAGAGACGTACACATCGTGAAGTCCATCCTGGCTAAAGCTGGTGCTGGCGCATGTCCACAAGAAGGAGACACCCAGAGAATAGAATGGAAGCATCACACCAACACAGCCGTGTATGATATAGAATCGACTTTTCTTGAAGGGAAAGATGAAATACATGTTTTGAACCGGGAAATGAAGAGAATAGCCGTGGGCATTTCACCTTTCCTCCAGGTAGTTGTAGGAAGTGGAGCTATGGATGGAGGGGAAGAGTTGTATTTGATACCAGAATACCAGCAGGTAAAGCCCCAGGTCACCTAATACCTGGGAAGAGCTTGGTTTCTCTCTTTTGGGTTATTCTCTCATGGCAGGGCGAGAGCTGTGGAATGAGGGGGCAGAGGGAATAATGCTCCCCCCTTCGGTCCCATCGTACCGCTTTTCTTAGGCAAGTGTTTCCTGAGTCTGTGTCTGGCCTTGGTTTTTGGTGGTTTGAGTTGTGGTTTCAGCCCATCGGCAGTTCGGCAGCCGTGGTGGCTTATGCCCTAGTTATGGGATTTCCACGTACATTCCTTTCCTCCTTCTCCCACTGGTAACCAGCAAGCTGGTTTTGACTGCCTGCTATGGTCCTTGATGTCTGCTAGGCATTCGGAGGGATAGAATAAAGGTAAGAATGCACCAGCATCTCTCCTTCTCCTTTTCCACTCTCTGAATTTGTGGTCTTTTGCAGTTTGGCACCTAAGAGCCAGTTTGACTAGTTCCTGCCCTGCCCAGTTTGGGCAACTCCACAGGGCCTCTTTTGGTGTAACCCTGCTGGTCCTGTCCTTGTATTTACCTTTCATTGATAATCAACTCTTAGGTAATGAGCAGGTCCTTGTACATTTGAAGGATTATCTCATGGGAGGTGGCATGGTAGGAAGGAAACTGTATGGGATTTGAGAATCAGGAAGGGTTGGGTTTGAATACTCGCCTGACTACTCAGTACCTACCTGTGTCACCTTGGGCAAGTTGCTTTACCTGTGTAAGCCTTTGTTTCTTCATCTGTAAAATGGGATTGTTAGGATTAAGTGACAATGTGCAAAAGTACTTAGCAGCAGACCTGGTGCACAATATTGGGTTGTGGGAAAAGCCATCACTCATTTTTGCAATGAAAAACATAGAAAAAACACATCATGACTTTTCCGACAGCCCAATAGACTCCGAATATATGTTAGTTTCTGTCATCCTTTTTCAAAGCATCAGATTGATGTTGGGAGTAATGAGCTCTGTCTGCCTCATTCTGCTCCTTGAGGAAGTCATTTCCCCAAGTTGAGCCTTAGACGACTCACATGGTGACGAGGCATCAACAGAGCCTTTTAGTGCTGACAGTCTGTGACTTTATGAATCTATAGTTAGATCTGGTCATTTCTATGCTTCTTGTTACTCTCACTAGAAGATGGGAACATTTTTCTATTTCAACAAGAAATAATGTTGTTTCTAGAAAAAAGGCCTACCGTGAGAGGTGCGTCACATCTCTGTGTGGGCATCTCAGTTTCTTCCTTGGCGATGGAAAAGAATCAACCCCATATTTTCCATCCATGGAGAGTGGGAGCTCCTTTGAGGTCCTTGGTGGCAGAAGAGCACTTGAACAAAAAGCGAAGCATTGGCAGTGTCTTCATAAAACCATCAGTCATTTAATAGGAACCAGCCCTGGGCCCTCCATGATTCCAGATAATTTAGAAGCCCTAGAAATGTGCAAGTTGCTCCTGACTTATAGACATTTTCACACAGTTGTTGCGAGCCATACACGCAACTGGAATCTCTTCTCTCCCTGCCCACTGCCCTGCTCTTCTCTTCCTCCTCCCTATTTACTGCTGGTGCAGCAACCAGGGTCACTTTGTGGGCTGTGGCTGGGTGTGACCCTTTCTCTCACCAGCTGCTGCGTCTCCAGTGCGGAGTCAGCAGGACTAGCCAGTGTCTGCAGCAGTGGTCCTCAAACTTGGCGGCACAGTGGAATCACCGGGGCACTCTAAAAAACATATGGGCACCTGGGCCCTATGCCAGATCAG
>NW_017732040.1:318042-319469 GCF_001890085.2 Hipposideros armiger | reverse complement strand
CCTGATTCCTGTCCCACAGGAACCCTGCCTCAGGTCATGAGAACTGCCAAGTAAATGACATCCAAGTTTCAAACATGAGCAAGCCTCCCACAGAAGCATGGTTTGCCAGTGGTGGATAGAAGTTGTGCTCCATGAGTGTAGCAGGCATTCATGGATTGGTTTGGGAACTTAGCCACCATGTAAATAGTGCTTTTATTAAAAAAATTGAGGAGTCTGCTGTGTAGAGGAATAGGATTCTAGTCATGTTCTCAATGTGCTGAAAATATAGTCAGAAGAGACTTAAACTCACAGAAAAATAACTCCAATACAGAATCCAGGGCTAGATTTTGTCATGTAGACCAGTTCTCAAACTTAGGCCTATTTAGGGATCACTTGGGAACATTAAAAAAAATGGACTTGCTCTGCCCACATTCCACTTGATTGTGATTTAGTGTTTTTTTGGGTGAGGCTTGAGCCTGGGCCTTTTAAAACAAGCTCCCCAGGAGATTCTGTTGTGCACCAAAGTTGGAGAAGGACCGGTGTACATGAAAACAATTGAGGGGAGAGGTCAGGGCAGGCTGCAGTCAGTAGAACTTCAGGCTTCGTGAAGGTGGGTGGGTCCTCTTGTTCTTTCCCTACAGGAGATGGGGCTGTGGTCAGGAGAGGCAGCTTGCTAGCCTCTGACACCCTCCTCCTCCCCAGGTGCTGTTTCCTGGTGTTTCTGCCCTGATATTTGGCTGCTGAGGCCCTCAGCCATGGCATGTTGGCATGAAGTTGACCAGGAAGTGTCTGCCCCGGGCTGCTACCCTGGCAGCAAGCTGTCACCATTAATCTCCTAGATTCAGTAATTGGAGTGGACACTTAGCCGTCATTCTGGATCAAGCCTCAGCGATCCTGGGGCTGTTTTCTCCTGTCATTCATTTCCTCCTGGGTGGTGAGGAAGGTAGGGTGGGGTGGGGGCTAACTGCCTTTTCAGACATTCATCATATTTTCCTGGCTTCTCATGGTGGAGAAGAGGTACACATGAGGAGCAGCCTGTCGGTGGGCTGCGGGTGAAGGGAGTGAGGACAGCCCCCAGCCCCCAGGATAACTGGGTCAGGAGAACTGCTGCCATCTCATCCTCTCTGAAGCAAGAGAGCTAAGGGGAGCAGGGGACTGAGGGTGGAGCAACCCTGGAGGATGGAGGGGATGAAGTAGTTGAAATCTGATCAGTATCTATCGGTCATGACATATGGGTTAGTGTCTGAATGGTTCCCCAAGTCCCACTTCGTCACTCATCATTCAAGATAGGGCTCTGGAGGCCTTTGGGCTGTGGTTTGGGGTCAGGCGAGTGAGTTGTGCAAGACCAGCCCTGAGACTTGGCATCTGCACCTTGTAATTAGCATGTGGGTCAGGGATAGGAACTACCACTGCTCAGCTGTCTCTATGTATTTTCATGTTGTTCTCCC
>NW_017732040.1:249525-317367 GCF_001890085.2 Hipposideros armiger | reverse complement strand
CTCAAAGGCAGCTTTTGGACTCACAGCCTCATTTGCAAAAGTAAGGAGATGCCCTTTCTAGCTCTCTCACTCTAAAATCGTAAGGTTCTGAGAATCCTCCTAGCATGGTATTATTCCATCCATTTTCTTATGAATCGGACGTTTCACACATTGCATTTGCTTCAAATGATGTATGTTAATTTAGATAACTGGTCCTAGAATGACTCTTCCTTTCCATCTAAAATACTTCTTAAGGGCAGTCTCCCTGAATGACAGGTCATTTTACTCTTAACCCTTTAGGAGATTTACTAAATCCCCATTATCCGAGATTCACCTCTTTATTGCTTTGAGATGACCCCAGGTAATGGGGGCTCAAGGTTACTCTTTAAGCTTATGGAAATAGTTTAAGAGGCCACCAGGAGCTATGGACAGGTCCTCAGGTTCACAGGGAATGGATTTTCCAAGTAAGAAATTAGAAACTGCACAGCTGTGATTTCTTGCCATTTCTTTGGTACACTACCATCCCTGTGTCATTGCTTCATTTCTGACAATGGAGAAATTAGAAAGCCAAAGAGATTGTGCCAAGGTACATATGGCCACAGAAGGTGCCTGTGAGTTTCTTGCTGTTTTAATAGTACATTTACTTCATGTGTTATAGTATATGGACATGATTTCATTTGGTACTCATAACGGTCCTGTGAAATAGACTGACAAGCTGTATTTTTTATTTCTGTACTGTGTGAATCTGTACCCTATTGATTACGAAAAGAATTTGAGTTGGCATCAAATAGGGCCAACCCAACAAGGCAATCAGAGCAGTCAGGACAGAAAAAAGTAATAGCTAACACTTGTTGAGAGTCATCTGTGTTCCAGGGACTGTTCCAAGTGCTCTTAAATGTATTAACTCATCCTTACAACTGCCTTGTGAGGCCGGTACTGTTATCAGAAGGGAAAACTGAAGCTTAGAGGTTAAGGGACTTGTTCACAGTCAAATGGTGGAGCCCACACGTCTAACCACTGTACTAGGATTCCTCTATAATAAATAAGGCCACGGGTAACATTAATGCACACATATCATGGCAAGAATTACCACTGTTTTACAGGGGAGGAAAGTGAGCTAAAGAATGGGTAAGTGACTTGCTCAAGGTTGCAAAGCCAGTAAGTGGCATAAACAGGACTAGAATCATGGCCTCGTGTTTCTTAGTGCTCTTTCCACAGCCTCACATAGTATCCTTCTTAAAATGAAATACATATTTCTTTCAGAATCTGGCAATTGGGGCAGGAGCTGTCGGATCTTTGCAGCTGACCTACATCTCGAAGGTAATGTTGGCCTGGAGCTCTGGGAATTCATATTCTGTAAGTAGGTTTAGTATCTAAACAAGAGGAAGTGTCAAATCCTTTGGAGATATTGCATAGGCAGTAAAATGCTCCCTCTTCCTCACAGCTGCCTCTGGAAGTTCTCCTGCTGACCAGGAGTGGGTGGAGTGTGGTCAGCAGGCTTTCGGAGAGCAGGCCTGCAGCCTCTTACTCCCAGGACACACATCAATCAGAGATGCTCTGAGCCTCTAGCAAAGGAGGTATAGGTGGTGGGGGTAGGAGTGGGACATGACCTTTTTTGTAATTGGGACAAGGAAGAACACAAAAACAACAACCAAAAAACCCCAGTGACTGTAAAGAATTCTTCCAAAGGGTGTAATTAAACAGAAGCCGCTCAGAAAGAGTTGGGGCCGTACTGGAATTTTATCAATCACTTGGACAGAATTACTGCCGAGGGAAGGCTACGAATGTCCTGAGAAGATACTCAGATGTACCAGGAAACCATTCAGCAGCCAGATAACTGCTGGAGGCTCTGGCAGGCAGGCTGACAGACCACCCCCGGTCTAGTTTGTTCAGATGGGGTGAAAACAGCTCCTCTTTGGTGCTGAGACCTGGGGGTGAGGGCTGGGGATGGTGGATGATGCCCACACGTAGCTGCTGAATTTAGCTTTTTTTAGCAGCCCCTCCCTAGAGCAGGCTCCAGGGCTGACCCATGATGCAGCAGTGATAAAAAAGGCCAGGGAATTTAGAGCCTCCCCAGAAAGAGGAACTCTTTGTCCAGTTAGGAGAGCCAGGTGGCACTCAGCCAGCACTAAGGTTCCGGAAGTTCTGCTCTCCCCGTGCACTCCTCACTTTAGGCCTCTTGGGGACCTCTGCTTCTTTGTCCAGCTCCTCCATCCCTCTGGGTTGAGACAGGGTGGAGGGGACCCTACTCTGAGCAGCTCCTGGCTCCTTCCTTGTAACAAGCTTTGTGAGTCCTTGGGTTCAGGCCTCCATCTCAGCTGGTCAAGGGGCCACTGGAGGTGAAGGCAGCAGCAGAGGCTACCGGAGAGTCTGGCAGACACAGCTGGGTGCAGAGGCAGACATACAGGGCAGTGTCTGAGCTCATTAGAGAGAAGAGGGAAGGGCCTTTGAAAGCGCAGCTTTGTGCACGCCTTGTGGTTAAGAAATGTGACTGCCTCTGGGATCAGGTGGGCCAGAGGCCTAGGCCCTCCTCTCTCTTGTCCAGACTTGCTGTGAGCTCATTAGGTCATTTCTCCAGGAGATTCAGAGAAAGAGAATCAGGGGACCTACGGGGTGGGGTGGGAAGCAGAGAGCCTTGGTATTAATGAAACCCCAAACCCTCTTCTGTTTGAGAGGGTTTGGGAAGTTTTTTTTTTTTTTAATGGAGAAGAGTGACTACAATCTCCTGCTGAATCATGATTTATAATAAATGCAGCTCAGATGGGATTTTTAGAATTCTCAGCTTTGGAGGCAGCCTCTTTCAGAAAGGATGGACCTGCCTTTTAGCCTTTCATGGGAGAGGCAGGCCTGGATGGGCCTTTTGCAAAACCCACAGCTGCCATGGGTCAGGTTACACAGAGCTGAGGGCCTTTAACTCCTGCCTGACCCAATGCCAGAAAGTAGGGGTTTTCCCAGAAAAACATTTAGCTGCGGTACCAGTATCAAATTCAGCATTCCAGGTTATTTCTTGTTAACCCCTAGCTATTCCTGCCCAGAGTAAAGCATTTCACCACAGTGTCAGCCTGGCTTGTGGTGTTTGTGTGGCCACTGTTCTGAGGTGCTCTTCCATCACTCTTTCATGAGGGCTAGTGTTGGGAAGATGGGGTCCTTCAGAGAGGACAGAGATGAAAGTTCTTTGCTTGATGTCATCCAGGACATCAGTGGCCGCAGAACTAGTTCTTAGGCAAACTAGAAAAATAATTGATGTTGGCCTTTGACATCACCCACCTTCCCACTTTGCCCGATGGCCTTTCTCTTTTGTATAGCCAGCCCACCGCCCCACCCCCAGCTGTGTCCTTTTGTGTCAGAGCCTTACCCTCCTTAGCTCTAAGGAAGACCTTCCTGGAACAGTGCTGCCTGTCAACAAAAATTCCCCAAAGAATATTAGAAAATGGAGAGATTTCATTCACACGAACAGTTTGCAAACCAGGGAATGCAGCCTCTGGCAGAAACCAGAAGTGTACTGCCTTTTATAGAGAAAGTGCCCGCTCAGGTTCCCAATTATGTCCATTTTATGTAAATGAGGTATCCAAATTGGCGCAATTCTGGTTGGTGCAAATCAGGTAATCCTGATTCATCAGCATTACGCGCCTTGGTTGGTTGTTATGGAGCAGTTCTGATATGTTGGTTTAACTGTAAATGAGGATATAATTGTGTTTGATTGGATCATGAAGGTCTCAGTCCATTGGTTGAAAGACAAAACCTGGAACTCCCTTATAATGGTTGACTCAGAAGGTGTAATGGAGCAGGGCATAATTCAGGAAGCCAAGAGTTCAGTCTGAGGTTCCTCCTGGTGTACAGAGTACACGAGAAGCCCCTATCAGTAGATGGCCGCTAGGCTCTCATTATTTACAAAATTTGGGCCCTCAGTTAACCATCAGGAGTCTATCTCAGCAGATCATTTCGTCTCAGGGTTTACATCAAATGAATCTTTCATCTCAGGACCCAGATTTCTAACTTTTTGGGTGGGTCATGAATCATTTGGAGAGCCTGATGAAAAGTGCGGATTTATTTTCCAGGAAAAGTATGTAATGTGTGTACATGCCATGATTTTTCCTGTAATCTCAGGGCTCATTGAACCCCTGACTGGTCCAGAGACTCTGACTTAGAGCCCTTCTGATCATTGTTTATAGATAGCTGCTTCTTCCCCGGCTCTTGATGTCACCTTATCGGCAGGGTCACCCTGGACACTAGAGCAGAGCTGCACCAGAGCTCCGAGACCTTGTTCTGCTGCTGCTCTGCCAGAGGGGCCCCAGCTCCACTTCCGGCCAAGGGCAAGGCAGGGTGGGGCTGGCTAGCAGAGCCCTGCCACTGACGAGCTGGCTGCTCCTGTGGTCTGTGTTTGATCTGATAAGAGCAAGTTCCTGAGAGTCTGTCTGACTGTGGAGCGGCTTCTCTGCGTCACTCTCTGAGTGACCCGTATTCATCTCCCCCTCACATCCCTGACCTCCTCTCACTGCTTGCATAGTTCAGGATCCACTAGTCAACCACAGTTGTGCAGGTACTCAACTGTGGCCACCTTAGGGAGTGCAGATGGTTATGTTTGGCTGCCGTCACTAGGGTCAGCCTGTCAGCTGCACGTCTTCAGGACCTTCTGCTCCGTCACCACATCTGAAGGAAGCTGCACAGCCTGGCTTGATCACCCACATGTGGTAGGGCTGTGGGAAGAGGGGTTATACTTCCCAGGTGCCGAGGATTCTGCTTCTACGGTCACTGAGATGTCGGGGGCAGGCCAAAGCTACCTGTCCATAGTAACTGAGACCCCCGCCTGGGCCCTTCTCTCTGAGGGGCACAGCACAGTAGATGTGATTTCATTTTCCTCTTTTGCCATTCTGTGACTGTGGGAAGGGGACTAGTAATTTCACTCTGGCTTTGCTCATCAGGAAGCTGATCAGAGACACGGAGGGTCTTATCCTTGCTAACAGCCCATCAGGGCAGAACTAGGACTGATAACTTGTTAATTCAGCAAGGAGCTGCTTTGCCAAATAATCCTTCTGTGGTAGGCCATGAGGCGTCAGGCAAGTGATAGCTGCGCATGCGTGTAATTACCCTGACTGAAAGCTGGAGAACATATAAAAAACAAACAACGAAAAACCAGGTGATCTCTTTGAAAGCTTCTGCTCCCATAATAAGCACATGGGTAGCATTCTCGCAGTATAGGCTGGTAATAAGTTGTGGTCAGAATAGACTGTTTATCATCCAACCAGGGTGAAACGTGTCCACCAGTGGTGCTCTTTCTAGTCAATGGTAAATGTCAGGTTCTGGGAGAAAGTCTCCTAATAAGCCAGAGAAGGTCTCGCAGCACCAGCTTCTCGTTGCCATTCAAAAGCCAGAAGTAGAAGGGGAGCCCTGAGATAGGTGGGTTCTAAGGTTTGGGATGGCCAAGGCAGTTCTGTGATGGTCAGGGTTATACAGGAACTAAGGGCAGGACACGCAGGAGTTTATGGGCATGAAGACCTGTAGGAAAATGGCTGCTGAGGGACAGAGGAAGAAAATGAGTCATTGACAGATCAGAATGCAAACAGGATAAAGGTACACACTGTGGTTCAGATTGAATTCCAGGGTCGGGTCCCAGGAAAACAAGATAGCATGGGGGCCAGGACTGTGATGTCCAGGAGCTCCATCCAGCGCAAAGTTCTCGGGAGTGGGAAAGACATGCCTGAATTTGAGTAGTCGGTGTTTGAACTCAGGATATGTGGGTTCACCTTTGCTTAAATCTTCGTGTTATTCAGAACTATTTAAAGACTTTATTAGGCCCTATGCCCTCTACCTCATATCATGGTAAACATATAAAAAAATCTCACATTTCTCATTAAATGTAATTGTTTGGCTGTAAATATTTGAAAGGATTTTAATCATTTTACTTTTGGAATAATTTGGCTATGAGTAACTCATTGAATTTATGATTGGCTCTAATTTTTTGAAAGTGATCTTGCATACCCATGGATTCTTGTCAACTAAGAAAATCAAAGCCACTAATTATTTTGAATGTAATGAAATTTTTGTGAATGTTTAAATGGAACATTGATGAAGTTGACCTAGTGTGATGTCTTGTAGCATTTAATTAAACACTTTTTAGTGAGATTGATATAATGTTACACAGGCATTTAATTAAATATTTTTAATGTTGAGTATGCCATATTCATTTTGTATTTGGGACCAGGCATTTTTTTTCAGGTCTCATAACATTTTTTGTAGGCCCTTGAGAAGCTCACAAGGCTCTCAGCATTTTGATCATAGTGCCAAAGATGACACTGCTTGTATTGATAATGGAGAATGGGATTTTAAAGGAAATGAGGTATCAGAAGCAATAAATGGTCCTTCCTTTATTGAACAGCCTCTGTATAACAGGATGGGTTAAGTACCTCACCCGTGCTATTACATTTAATCCTCACGACAGCTCTATGAGAATATGATATTGTTATCCCTGTTTGGTGGAACAGGAAATGGGGGTCACACAACTGGGAGCCCTAGCCCTCTGGCAACAGAGCCCAGGCTGTACTGCCTGTCCTTCCTTTTCTAGGCCTCTACCTCAGTTCCCATCTTGAGTATTTGGGGCAGGATTAATTTGGGTTGTTGAAGAACCTAGGCAGGTCTATAGAAAGAACTTAGAGCCAAGAGTGAGAACCCAGACAGACTTGTGGGTCAGTCATTCTCAGACCCATAGCAACGGTGACCCAAGAAGAGACCTTAATTTTGACTCAAGAATTTTTCTTTAGCTCCTGGCTTCATGCTTTCTGTTAAAGCAAGAACCCTTCCTGGATCCCCTCCGTGAGAACAAGTAGGAGAATGCCTGTGGCTAGAAAGGGGATTGAGAGAATGATGTCCAGACAAGGATTATGACACTGTGAGAATGGTTCCTAGCCTAAGTCCCAGGGGAAGGTGACTGGCCCCTTAGAAATTCCAGGTACAGCGGTGGAGGTCTGCTCCCGGGAGGTTCAGCCTCCACCAAGGGCAGTCACCTAATCTTTGTGTGCATGTGATGAAATATGAGTTGCTTTCCTTTATCCGTTCCGTGTATTTGAACCAGAGTAAGGTCAGCTCACATAGGCATATACTCAGGAATGTACATGCCGGAGGTGAGATTGAACAAGCAAGATGAAATCAAACAAGAGGAGGGATAGAAATATTTCCACTTCCTTATGCCCTTTTCTTAAATACATAGTTATGCTCTCTGATTCCATCAGCCCCTCTTGGGACATGTGGGAAGTGCATGTTTTCATGGTTAAGCACTCAGGGTAGACATACAGGGAATTGATCAGTATGTCCAAATGCAGTGAATGATGTACTGCCTCATCTTCCTGTGAGCTCTAATTGGAATTGATGTATTTGTAGCAATACCACCTTCAATTTGGAGAACTGTTTAGAGATGGGGCTTGGTGGTTGAAAGAAGTAGAATCTTGCTAGTGGGAGTGGGGCCAGTACAGGTTTTGTGGTCCAAAGAGAATTTTATCAGGACTCAGTGGCTTTTAAAAATATTTTTGCAAGGGTAAAGATGAACACAGACATCAAGTTAGTGGTGATCTCTGAGGGATAAGGATGGGACTCTATCAGGGAGGGGCACACAAAGGACTTCTAAGAAATAGGGCTGATAATGTCCTATTTCTTAATCTGGATGGTGAGTACAGGATTTCCACTTAATTATTATTCTTTAAAGTGTTCACATATGTTTTATATATGCTTCTTTTTGTAAGAAAAGTTTCACAATGAAAACATTTGAAAAAAAATGCTTTATAGCACTATTAGACATATATTCATGTTTCTTTTAATTTTTATTTGATTTAGGTGAGCGTAGCTACCCCAAAGCAGAAACCAAAGACTCCATTTTGCTTTGGTAAGTACTGAGCCAGAGGATGGGTTTCTGAACACCCTACAGCAACTTCCTCTTTTGCATGGAGACAGTCCTGTGATCACACGTGACTTACACCCTGTGTGTATGAGTGACTGCAGTCACAGCAGTGTTCCTGGGTCTCAAGTGATACTGCTTTCCTTGGTCTCACCACAAAGATTATTAATAACATAAGGCAGAAGTACAGGGACCAGTGGTGTCCCAAATTTTTCTGACTTCATAGGGCGGAGTGCAAGAAATCAACTAGAAGTTTCTAGGAAAGGAACCCTTATCTCAGAGCTCAGTAGTGGTGTGCTCAGGAAAGGTGGAGACTTGGGGAAGTTGGGGGGATAATAGGAAAGAAGGAGTATTCTGTTGAGAGTCTCATTGTTGTCAAACGACTGACAGTGTTGGGGATGACACAGGAAGCAGAGGGACTCAGTGGATGCCTCAAGTCATCGAATCACCGATATTTAGTTGGCTCCCACTATGTTTTCAATACTGTACTGAGTGCTATGAGAAATGTTAACAAGTAGTTTTCTGTTGCATATCGAGGGTGATTCTGAGTGTAAGCTCATTAAGGCAGGTATACTCCTCTGCTTTGTCATTGCTGTATCCTCAGCATGTAGAGTGGTTCTGGCACATAGTAGGTGCTCAATAAATATTTGTTGAATGAGTGAATGGGCCAAAGAATTGTGTGTCTACCCCATGATTTTCTCCTCTTATACTTCAGATTAGGAGAATAAAATGGTCCCTTGAGCTATCCTCTCTCCCAACTTCAGGTTGGTTCATACTCTTTGGTGCTCTCATTCTCCCAGTCTTTTCAAATACTTGTATTGCTAAGCTCAAAGATGACACACTCAGATTTTGTGGTCAGCAGATCTATTTAAAAAAATAAATTATGAATCCAGTCGTAAACTGTTGATCTAATGGAGCGCTTAGAGGAAAGAACAGGTTGAAAATGAGGTTAGGGTCACAGATTTGATTATTTGATCTCAGGAAAGCTTTGTTCCATTTCCGAACCCAGGCCAGTGGTACCAGTGGAAACAAGGAACACTGGGGCCAAAATTATATATGTATCATCATGAATGTAAATCTATTAGCACCTCTAAAAAGCGGTTCAAGCGTGTGTCTTGTTGATGGCAGACTAGCTGTCTCATCACGGCACAACAGCATATTAAGGTTGTTGTTAATGTCAGGTGTCATTCTTGTGGCCAATGGAATAGTCCACACTTTTGAAGAGAGAGAGAGAGAGAGAGAGAGAGAGAGAGAGAGAGAGAGAGAGAGAGAGAGAGAGAAAGAGAGAGAGAAAGAAAGAGAAAGAAAGAGAGGGAGCAGTGTAGCCTGCTGCTTCCCAAATAGTCATACGTGTGACTTCACACGATGGGACAAGCCTTCATCTGCCTTGCGGGGGTCCTCCACCTCACTACTTCAGGCACCTTAGTTTTGTGGAGTCTTTTTGTGTTCTGACCTTGATTTTTCTCCCTTCTTACCCATGACTTTTGCAGTCATCAATGCCCTCTCTCAGAAGTATTTTCTTCAAGCCAATGACCAGAAAGATCTGAAGGACTGGGTTGAAGCCCTGAACCAAGCCAGCAAAATCACTGTACGTATGTTTCCTTCTCCTTTCTGGAGGGGGTCGGTGCCTTTTCCCGCCATGTGGCTTGTTTGGGTAGGGAGGGACTCCAATGGCAGCAGGGGCTTTCCCAGAAACTTGTTCCAGGCCCACTTCCCCTACCTCTTCTTACACTTAGGCTGACTCCCCACAAGTTGAACTGAGAGTTTGAGGTTGAATCAAATTCAAGGGGAAGTTTATGGAGTGTAGACTTTTGTGCTCCCTGGGACGGCTCCTGGGCAGTTGTGTTTTGGGTAATGCTGATTTAGAAGGTGGTGGAATTGGAAAGTGGACTTTGAGAAGAAGAGTAAAGGGAAAACATGAGGAGGGATGTCAGAACTTTGTCCTTGCTTGAGGGAATGCTCTTCTTACTTTAAGAGGTAGCTTGGGGGGTCAGTCCAGGCCACCTACCAACATGTCCTATGAAAGTGTTCCTTTTCAAAGCATCATGGAACTAGTTCACTGACTCTTCTATGAGTACTCTAATTTTCCTTGACTTGGTTGTTGAAGAACTTCTTTCGTCTTCCTTCAAAATACAGAAGAAGAAAGGGAGAAGAGTAAGAAAGAATAGAGGAAAAATTATGTTTTGGAAAAAACTAGACCTTTAACCAATAATCTAGACAGACGTGTGGTGTATTAACCATGGTTTGTATGCTGAAAAGTTTGTTTTTCTGTATCATACAGTCAGAAATGCTTACATTCTAGTGACTTCCAAAAATAATTATTATGTGCTTGGGCAAATCGTTCTCTAGATACCTCCGGGTTCCTGAGAATAAATGAATAGAAGAAATCTGTACACCTATCCAGCACTTAAGATGCTGGACCCAAGTAGAGTACAACTCAGTCATTGAAGTGGTTTTGCTTCTTAACTTGTTATTCTGATAAGCCTCGGTAAACCCCATAAAAAGAGAGCAAAAGGGTGGAAGGCTGGGAGGGAGGAAGATTGCTGCCAACTCACATGTGTCTGCTCACCCACATGCTTGTGTGCATGGCTCTAGAGTGCTGATTTTAGGAAAGGTTTTCTTTGTTCATGTTGGGGTCTTTTCACCCTTCTGTGTCTTCCACAATTTGGGGAGTTTCTTTCAATGTGTAGTATGTTTTTCTCAGTCAGTGTTCCCCCCTGGATTTCTTCCTCTGTTCCTGCCTGGTGAACTGGGCTACACAGGCAGTGGGGAACCTCTCTCCCTTTCTTTTGTGTCTTGAGCATAGAGTTGCTCTAATCCCCCCTGCCTCCTCTGGCCCCATGGAGCGGAAGTCACAGGCTATGGGAGTGGGAAGGAGCATGATGGTACCCAGAGGCGGGAAGTCCAAAGGCCGGGTATAATGTCAAAGCTTTCTTCAGGGTCTCTGCAACCTCCAGGATCCCCCCACTTTCCTTGTTCTGTTTATACATCTCTTCATCCCTCCTGCCAAAGGTCCCATGGGATAGCAGGAAAAGGAGGGGTAACTTTATTTCCTCCTAATCTTTTTGTGTCCTGGACGGGTTTACTCCTTTCTCCACTTCCGCATCATCTTATGTTGTGTGTCCTTCCTTAGGGAGGCTGGGATGAGGGGTAGATGTGGGGCTGGGACACCATACTGAAGGCGTACATATTTATTTTTGGGACACCCGATGTGCGGAGTGCCACCTTGGGCACATCGGGGGATACAGAGATGAAAGAGGGAACAGATAGTGTATTGAGCCAAACTTTCACACGTGCCATATGTTCATTCCTCTCATCACTCTTGTGAGATGGGTGCTTTCACTGCCATTTAGATGAGGAGAATGGAAATGAGGGTCTTGCACAAAGTGTAGGAGTTAATAAGTGGTAGAGCTGGGATTTAAACCCATGACCCCCTGGCTCCCGAGTCCTAGGAGTTTATAAAAGTATTAAAAACGAGCCATAGTGTTAAAATGTGTTAGCTTACACACCACTTTTACATCCACGGCTTTATTTTTGCCTCGTAAAAGCCTTACGTAGGAAGGACAAATGTTATTATCCCCATTTATAAATGAGGAACTAGAAATGCCTAGAGATCAAAGTGACTTGCCCAAGGTTGTGGAGCCAGGATGGGTCCAGTTTTTCTGCCCACAGATCACTGTTCATATTTATGCTAAGGTGATTGAATCCTTATGATTGAATAAAATGACTGACATATGGTTTTTAAAGAATAGGGCTCTCTCAGAGTATTAGTATTCCTGTATTCATTTTCTAGGGCTACTGTGACAAACTGGGTGGCTTACAACAGTAGAAATTTTATTCTCTCACAGTTCTGGAGGCCAGAAGTCTGAGATCAAGGTGCTAGCAGGGCTGCGTTCCCTGTGAAGGCTGTAGGGGAGAATCCTTCTTGCCTCTTCCAGCTTCTGGTGGCTCCCCGCAGTTCTTGGCATTCCCTGGCTTGTAGCGACATCATTCCATCTCTACCTCCATCATTGTATGACCTATGTGTCTGTGTGACCTCTCTTCTTCTGATAAGGACATCAGTCAAGAACTTAGGGCCCACCTTAAACCAGGATAACCTTATCTTAATTTCGTTCCATCTGCAAAGACCCTATTTCTAAATAAGGTCACATTCTAAAGTTATAGGTGGACAATTTTGGGGGACGTTATTCAACTCACTACATTTGTCAAAAGGGTTGAAAATTGAGCTGTACAAGTGAAGCACAGCTCCCCCCCACCCCCACTCACATACCCCCACATTGGATTATCCCTGATAGCAGTAGAGCCATGCCTGGTGAGAAGGAAGATAAATATTTGCAAGTTTCATTTCGCATTGCAAATGATATCCATGTGGATCTCAGCATTAGAGAATATGCCACAGTGGATGGAAGAGGGCACACCTTTAATTAGGCCTTTGGGATATGGACAAACCAAAAGGATGACCTTGTTTTCAAGGTTATAGTTCTTGTTGAGTTGGTTCTCCACAGGCTGATTCAAAGTCTCAGGAAGCAGAAATGGTTTTGGAAAGGCTCTGGGGTGGCTGGTCAGAAGCAGCCCCACGATAACAGTGGCCTGAACCATAACAACCAGCCGTTCTCTGGGTGGATGACAAGATTTGGAGAGGCAGCACAACAGCCAAGCTTCTGTGAGGCTTTTTTTTGGTCCCTGCAAACTCAAAGGCAATGTCTCTACTTCTTTGCTGGGTTTTATGAATTCATTTGGGTCATTCGGGAAGAATTTCTGCTGTTCCATGGTGATTATTATCATTGAACACCCCAGCAACAATCAAAATCCCCTAAGAATTCTATCACACAATAGCAAAACTCACAGGAAATTAGAAAGGGTGGTAGGGAAGGTAGGTGTATTTATCACTGGAGAGTCAGGCAGTCCTTGGGCAGAGTACTTCATTTTAATGAGCTTTTGTTTACTTCAGCTATGAAATGGAGAAAATAATGCTTACTTGATGAGATTGCTTGAGATGAGGGATAATGCAATAAAGAGTTTAGCTCATTGCTGGGCACTGAATGGAGGTCCAAAGCAATGGCGACAGCTGTTCTCTCAGACAGCCAGAAGGCAAAGACAAAGTAGATTTCTGGCCTAGTCTGGAGAGGTGGTGGGCAGAGGTCACCCTTGTCTATGTAAACTGAGAATGCAGGCCAGAAAGCGGGGTCTTATCTTCTTTCTGGGGCCCCAGTGTAAACTCAGTGGTCTTACTCCTTTGAATAGATACCAGATGGAGTGGTCCTTGGTCCCCCTGAGCTGTGAACTCTTGAAAGATCTAAATTCTTAGGTCTTTCTGACTCCCAAGGCTGTAGAGGAAACGGAAGAGGATGTTAGCTTTTCTCATGCGGTCTGCAGTTACTTTCCCGGCAGATCCACACAGGGCTCTGAGTTCTTGTTAATGAGAGGCCTTGTGATGCTGTAGACACCGCACCAGCTGGGAGACAGGGTCCCGTCTCTGTTTGGTTATTAGTCATGGCCTTGGTTTGGGAGGAATGGTAGGGATGGTGACACACTGAAAAATGTATCCCCCATCTAAAGAAGGAATTGCTGCTTAGCTGGATATCTGCATTTTATGTGAAATATCCCAAATTTTAAATGTAGATTGAAAAACACACTGCATAGGACAGACAAAACACGGTTTTGGCAACATCTGCCTTTGGGCGACTAGTTTGCAACTGGTGGCCTGTGGTCTCAAACTAGCCATAAAAATTCTGTGATTATTTGATCAGCCATGGTGCTGTAACTCTGTAAAGGAAAGGAGCAAGGATAACTCACTTTTCTGAAAGGGCTATGTTTGTAAATGTTCGTACCATTTGTGAAATGTTATTCAAATCATTTGCAATGCTTTTATGTTTTTATTAGTGTTTCTAAAGTTTTTAGATGTATATACTCTATCATTTGATAATCAACCACAACAACTCTACGACAGAAATGGTATTCCACTTTTCATTTTACACGAGACAGTTTAGTCCCAAAGAGGTTCAATGATTTGCCAGAGGTCACTCGGTTAGTTAGTGACTGGTTGGAAGTAATAACCCAGGCCTTGGGCTCCAAAGCTCATGTTCCCTAGCCACATGTATGTTACCTGTCTCCCTGCCTAGCAAGCTTTCTTCTGGCTTCACATTCCGGGTTCCTTTTCATTCTCCAGGTTACTGTTTGCACATCTCCTCTGGAGACCTCTGCTAACCACTCCATTTTAAGCTGTTCCCCTGCTGCTGTCTAGCTCAGCTCCTGTTTATTTTCTTCATGGCACTTATCATAGTTTGTAATTATTCTGATTGTTCAGTTATGCAGTTTTTGTCAGTCTCCCCTACTAACATGTATGTGCCATGAGGTCAGAACATGTGTCTAAATTTGCTGTTTTATCTTTGGTCTCTCGCCAGGGAAGGGCTGGCTCACAGTAGGTGCTCAATACATTCGTTGAATGTGTGTGTGTGTGTGTGTGTGTGTGTGTGTGTGTGTGTGTGTGTGTGTGTGCCTGGCAGAGTGCCTCATATTCAGATACGGATCGAATGAAAGTTTGGGAAGAAGAGGGGCATCCTCCAGTAATTTAGTGCATTAGCTTTCCTCACTGTTGCCCATCTTGCTTTGGCTCCCTGCTTTTCCTAAGCTCCTGCTCCCTGTTGACCACAATGCCATCATTCTTCCCAGGTACCCAAAATTGGAAGCCTCCCGCTGACAACCGAAGTTCTCAAAAGCATAGCAGTTCCTCCAGCCCTAGAGAAGAAGCCACAGGTGGCCTATAAGACAGAGATCATCGGAGGGGTGGTGGTACACACACCTATCAACCAGGTGCTGGGGCCTGGGGCTGCCAGGGGTTTGTGGGCGTATGTGGTGTCCAGTGATATGCACAGAGGACTGTGCTGAGAATGGTGGTTGGCAGTGGGGGCGCCAGTATGGACTGGGTGGGCAGGAACATACAGGGCCGGGTGGGTGTAAATGATGGCAGTACAGAGATTGAGGCCATCGCATCGTGAAGCTGCGTGGCCAGCGTGGGTCAGCCCCATACACAGCAGCCTGGTGCATGTAAAGCCCATGAGGAGTGGGGCTGATGAAGGTGTGTGAGGCTGGAAACAGGCCCATGGTTCTTCCTCTTCCGGTTTGCCTTCTCTGTCCTTCCCTGTCTCCTGGGTCTGCCCAACCTCCCTGAGCCTTATTCTGTAAAAGCGCCCAGTACAGTGCCTGATGGGAGCAAAGTAAGTGTTTATTTTCTCGTTTAGTTTTTTGACTGCCATAGTGGGCAGAGGCAAGAGATGATTCGGCAAGAGGGAGCTGGCTTAGGTGGGGGTATGGCTGCATAAGGGCTGACGGGGCCGTGCTAATCCTGACACTGTTTCCTTGTAGAATGGTGGGGATGGGCAGGAAGGGAGTGAGCCAGGGTCCCACGCCATCCTCCGAAGGTCTCAGAGTTACATCCCCACGACAGGCTGCCGTGTTCCCACTGCACCCCCCCTCATTAAGAGCGGCTACTGTGTGAAGCAAGGGAACGTGGTGAGTGTCAGCACTGGGGCTGGAGTGGGTTCTGGTGACTCCTTGGAGCTGATGGGAGTGGGTATAGCAGAGGCTGAAAGGAGGAGCTGCAGTCCTCCACCCTAACCACTGCCCCAACTGGGAGAGGCTTGGGACCAAACATTCGCCCCTGTAGGTCAGAGACAGTGCCCCTGAGAAGAACTTTCTGCCCCCCACTGAAAGTGGGAACCTGGCTTTCATGGGGCTGGGTCCCTGGGAGCTTAGAACTAGAACACCCTTTGTATGCTGGGACCTCTTCCTAATGTCCTGTTCTTACCATTTTATTTCAGCGGAAAAGTTGGAAGCGTCGCTTCTTTGCACTCGATGACTTTACCATCTGCTACTTCAAGTGTGAGCAGGTTCGTAGTGGCCCTAGGGTCCTTCCGAGCGGTCAGGGGAAGGACGAGGCCCAGGAATAACACGCACGTGTGTGTGCGTAAGTAGAGATGTGGGCACACACACGGACTTCAGAGGTGTTTCTGTCCACCCTGTGTGCGCATCAGTGATGTTAAAGTGGCCTGAACTTCCTCTCCTATGCAGCGAGCTGTGCTGTGGTCAGAGCCACAGAGCATCTTCTTAGATTTTTTCCCTCTCTTGATTATTTTGAGACCTTGCCTTATTTGCAACTTGATTTTAGCTGACCATCTCTGATAAGAGAGGCGCATTGGTCAGCTTGCCTGGGTCATGGTGTTTTGTGGACAGCCTCATTTACATATCTTTTCTTTTTTGCCCCCAGGACCGAGAACCACTGCGCACGATATTTCTCAAGGATGTTCTCAAGACCCATGAGTGTCTGGTCAAGTCGGGGTAATTGTCTCTACTTACTCTTGTTTTGATCAGAACCCCCATTTGACTTCTGAAATCTTCATTTACTACCCTTCTGAGGCCCTGCTCAAGAGTCATCTACCAAGAGTAAGGGCAGGGGCCTGAGGGCTTATGGTTGACTCCCACATCCTAGCTGACCAGGCGTGGGATCACACTGGGCAAATGTACCTCTTCCCCTTCCCTTTCTCTCGCTCCTGAGGAGATGATCCTATAATTTGCTGATAGAGAAAAAGAAAGACTATAGGAACAAAGAAGAGAGCGGTGCTGAGATGCTTCTTAGGTGTTAGAGTTAGATGCTCATTCCACAGGAGAACTGGAGCTCAGAGAGGGGACTGTGCCCTATGTCACTCACTTTTTAGCACTTCTGGTCAGATCACTGCTTATGCCAAGTGCTTCTTCCCCAAATTTCTTATACCTTTTCTCTTTTCTCTCATTTGACAAATCCCTGATGTCTGCTTAAAACAAGGGTGATTTCACAGCAATGGGAGGAAGAGGAAGTAGTTTTGATGTGTTCCTGTTTCCACTAGGAAATGGTTACCTTTCAAGTGCATAGTGCATAGGATTAGTTTGGGACCTGGGACTCCTAGGACAGGGCTGTCCCATATCCAACACCAAATATAGAGGCCCCTAGAACTAAGCTTTAGAACCCAAAGACATCTGGACATCTAGAAATCTTTGTTTGGCTCTTAATTTGCAGTCTTTAAAGACTGTATGTTTGTCTGTCCATCCCATGGATTGTGCATGCAAAGCCAGCATCATCAGGGAAGCTGTTAGCCGAGACTGTTCTCAAATGAAGGCATGGAACGGTCTTGCATGAAAACAAAGTGCTGTATGACCCAACGAAGCAGGGACTGAAGCGCTATATGGAATCTTACAAATGGCAGTTGCAGAGTACAGAAGATGAGGGAAGTTCCCACTGACAGTTTATAATTCATGAAAGTGGCTATAGATGGAAATTCCAGAAGTGTGGCTCCAGAGGTTGATAGTGAGAGGAGGAAAGACTGGGCATGACTGAATCCTTGGAGATGGTTCCTGATCCTAGGGGGCCTGTACAGATAGACATAGAGCCACATGGGCATGTTGGGGCAACTTAGAAAACCCAGAGGGGTTTCAATCCTATGAGTGCTCTGCACTTTGCCTAAATCTCTGACTGCCAGAGTCAGACTGAACTCTGAGTAAAAGAATGAAGGGCGTTGAAGATCACCGGGGAAGGAAGTCCCAAAGCCTCTGTAGGTTTCAAGCCTGTGTGACTGGGGGGCCTCTTTAAAACCCAGTCAAGGGAGTTGAGGACACCTGGGTCGTCAACCAACATTTGTTGAATTGAACTGAATTGAATTGAATTGAATTGAATTGAATTGAATTGAATTGAATTGAATTGAATTGAAGGCAACATGTAGCCTGAGAAGTAGATGTGAAAAGGGTGGGGATTTCCTCCCTGCTTTGCTTTTACCTCCTCGGTAGTTGATTACATGATTGTACTCTATGTGCATGAATAGTTTAAAATGTTAACACATTTTAGCCAGAAAGCAGAGCCACCTCTACTCAGAAAGTAATAATAATAGTGAAATGTGTTTCAAGTGACCACTGTGGGCATACCTCAGAGGTATTGTGGGTTTGATTCCAGACCACTGTAATAAACGGGTATCACAATAAAGTGGGTCACAATCTTTTTGCTGATGGAAGGCCTTGCCTTCAATTTGTAAAAAACACAACATCTGTGAAGCAAAGCACAATCAAACAAGGTATGCCTGTATATGACATGCATTGTACCAAATGCGTTATATACCTTATAATTGATGTTTGCGGTGACTAGCCTGATAAAGGAGGTCTTCTCATCTCCATTTTACAGTTGGGGTACAGTCGTTCACAAAGTTAAAAAATATTCCTAAAATACCTTTTCCCTAAGTGAAGTCAGGATTTGGCTCCAGGTTCATCGGACCCCATCTTGTTGTCCCCTCCCATGTGGCTCTTTAGTCCCATGCCCCTTTCTCTGTGCCCATGTCACTGGCCAGACAGCTGCCCTTTCCTTCCAAGTCCTCATTCATGAAGCCAGTTCTCTGCCTGTGATCAGTTCTGTTTTGGAATTGTTCTAACTGTTGGCTTATAGCACACCTGATTGTATAGTTTTGCCTTTTCATGTTCTTTTATTGGGAAGAAATTAGATCTTTTATCTCCCACTGTGGCTGGATACACATACATTTAACACTAAATAATTCCAGCTGATTTGATTGAGGTTTGTCACGAGGTGTCAGCTACTTCTCGCCTTCTTCTTTGCAGAAGCCAGGATCCCTCTTCCCAAACTCACACCCAATTTGAAGCATCTTAAAGTTGTCTTCTCTCGTCTTCATTTTCTCCTCTTTGGTGTCCAGTCCTCTGAGCCCAATATAATGAAGAACAGAGCAGGAATTTAATGAAGCTGATGAGGTTGTTGCTTGGGTGGAGGAAGGGTTTGGAAATGAGAGCGTTGGTTCCCTTAGGAGAGGTAAACAGTAGTGGAGTAATTAAAAGCATAGGCTCTGGAGTCAAACCTGGGTTCCAGTCCTGACTTGGCCATTTACTAACTCTGGTATCATAGACAAGTCATGTAACCTTTCTGAGCCTGGGTTTCCTCATCCATAAAGTGGGGAGTGTTAAGTGCCTCATTAGATTGTTGTTAAGATTGGATGAAATAATGCACAAAAATGTATGCAAAGACTAGATTGATGGTTCCCAGAAGTGGGGGATGGGAGTGGGTGAAATGAGTAACAGGAGGTCAAAAGGTACAAACATCCAGTTATAAAATATATAAGTCTTGGGGATGTAATGTGTAGCATGTGGTTACTCTAGTTAACCATACTGTATTTTATGTTTGAAAGTTGCTAAAAGGGTAGATCTTAAAAGCTCTCACCACAAGAACAAAAATTTGTAATTATGTATGGTGATGGAGGTTAACTAGACTTATTGTGGGGATCATTTTGCAATACATACACATATCGAATCATTATGTTGCATACCCGAAACTAATATAATGTTATGTGTCAGTTACCTCTTTCTCTCTCTCTCTCTCTCTCTCTATATATATATATACACATACATATATATATATACATATATACATATATATATATATATATATATGTATATAAAACACCAATAAAAATTTTATCAACTGGATCCTAAAAAAGAAAGCACTCAAAATAGTGCTTTGCACAAAGCACATCATACATCTTAGCCACTTAAAAAAAACCCCAAAAAACCACAACCGTAAGGGTGTGGTGGATATTAGGAGGTTTCAGAGGAAAAGGAGGTTTATCTTATTAGAACTGGTGGTGGTGTGTGTGTATGTGTGTGTGTGTGGGGGGGCTCCTTGGGAATGGAGAAACTTCCTGAGACCCTGTAGAAAGTGAAGCTAGAGGGAAGCCCTGTAATGGGGTTTGAGGCAGGGGCTGAGGGAGGAGTGGCCTGGGAGCCCCCTTTCTATGGTAGAGGGTACTTACTGGTGCCTTGACTTAGGACAAATCAAGGCCTCTATATGTGCACCGGCCTGCCTGGTAACCTACTTTCTCTTTCTCTGTCTAGTGATCTCTTAATGAGAGACAACCTGTTTGAAATAATAACAAGCTCCAGGACCTTCTACATACAGGTAAAAAGCTCACTCTGAGAAGACTTGGACGTTCCCTTTCTGTGAATAGTGTACTCAAAGGCCTTGCCCTTTCCTGTGCTTTCTCTTTTATTTTGTTTGAAGTTTCTAGTTGGTAAATTTAGCCCCTGAAAGTCAGCCTGAGTCCCGTTTTATTCTAAACAGGATGTTTGCCAAAAGCTTCCCAACCATAAAATAATAAGAGCAGGTTGAGCCGCTGTACTGGGGAATGTGAGTGTGTACCAGCTGCTCTCAGCTACTGGGCGCCAGCTAAGCAGAGAAAAGGAGAACTGGTCAGTGGTTTCACTTCTTCTTTGGAGGGTATTTATAAGCTCCGCCCGTGTGTGGTCATCACTGTGTGCGGAAGGACAAAAGCACAGAGGCCCCTGTGCAGGCACCAGGTGCAAAGCCCAGCTGCACAGAGAAAGCCATTGTTTGGGCTCTGACCGTTCAGCTATCAGAAGCTTCTCCCTTCCACCCACTGCTTTGGAGTTCTTCCAACTCCTAAAATCGTAGGAGCTAGAAAGTCAGATTTCCAGCAGGGCCTAGACTTTCAGGGCCAAGTGCCTACCCCAGCCCGCCTGGAAATCCACAGAGTGTGCCTTGATTCATGCAGCATTGTGATAATGCTGACTTTCTAGCATTAAGACTGTCATGTAGTGTGTTGGCTTAAATGGGAGGCCCCTCAATCAAAGCCTTTCAGGGTTCCCAGCGCCCTTTCCTCTTTGCTTCAAGTGTCACTCTTTCTTCCACAAGGGTTGCCCCCTCTCCCCCATTTGTTGGGCAGCGGCTCCAGTCATCCTGACTCTCTCTGAGCTGGTCCCCCTGTCTGAGTCCAGCAGACAAGCTGGCAGCTTGAGCCATATGTGGGTTTCATGCATCCAGACAAGCACTTGTCCTGGAAGAGATGATGTAGGGGAGCTGCAGAAAGAGTTGCTGGGGATGGTAGAGCTGGCTCCATTGCCATTCAGGGACAGAGTTTACATAGTAGGTGCAACAGAAGCATGTCTAGCTCTGGCATTTAACAGACACTTGTAGAGTATCCTCAGAGTGCCGGGCATTTTGCCTCATGCTGCGGACGCTACTTTAAACAGAACAGATTCTGAACTGGAGAGAGAGATAGTCAAGTAAATAGGCAATTTAAACAGTGTGATAGGGTCGGGGAGGGAGTGTTGGATAGATGAACACAGGGGAGTTTTTAGGGCAGTGAAA
This sequence comes from Hipposideros armiger, assembly GCF_001890085.2. Lineage (NCBI taxonomy): Eukaryota > Metazoa > Chordata > Mammalia > Chiroptera > Hipposideridae > Hipposideros > Hipposideros armiger. Next base: position 296,317 of record NW_017732040.1, on the reverse strand, counting down.
CTACTCTGTATGATACTGTAATGGTAGATGCATGAAATAGAACTTTATAGCACAAAGGGTAAACCTTAAAATATGCAAATTTTTAAAAAGCATTTAGGAGGTCAGGTAATCCCAGCATGGAGTGCAGAATCCCCAAAAGAAGCTAAATGGGTTACTAGTGTGAAACTTCCTCTCTGATGGGGATAACGGAATAAAAAACAAAAACAGTGTGATGAATGCTAATGAGTGCTACCATTAGAGTGAGTAATGGTTGCCATGGGAATTCAAAAGAAGGACACCTTCCTCCTCCCCATTTCAGGGAGTTAGGGGAGGTTTCCTGAGGGAAAACATATCTAAGCTGAGTCAGTTGGGGGAAGAGTGGCCCAGGCAGAGGGAAAAGCACATGTTTCAAAAAGCCTGGAGATAAAAGGAACACAGAGCATACTGGAGGCTGGAAAGCAGATACACAGGGCCTGTGGCCTTGTGTGCCTTGTTAAAGAACTTGTCTTTTATCCTGAGGGTTAGGGCCCTTATGAGGTTAAACCAGGGGAGTGACCCAATCAGCTCTGTCTTCTAGAAACTATCGCTTGAGCAAGCTATCTGACTTTCAGAGCCTTGTTTTCCTCATCTGTAAAGTGGAGATGATAGCCCTGAACACCAACCCCTGTGATGGTATGCTGGCTATGAATTGCCTGGTCGGGCACAATGTAGGGAACAGATGAGAAAAGTGGGGAAGATAGGAGCTGGGGAGACCAGTTCGAAGGCTGTTGTAATTTAGGTGAGGGATGAAATGAAGCTTGAACTAGGATGGATGGACAAAAGTGGAAAATGTAAAAGCTATTAAAGAGTTCTTTCCAGGACTTGATTGTTGGTTGGATGTGGGGTGAAGGGGGAGAGGAGAGGCAAGCATACTGCCTGGATGTTTGGCCTGGGCCTCAGGATGGCTGATGGCAGCAATCACTGTGATAGGAGCATGGGGGGTGGTGGTGGGGGTGGAAGGGTTGTAGAGAGCAGAGACAAGCTTAGCAGAGGTGGTTCTGACTTGACTGTGTCTGTGGAACATCCAAGGCGACAAGTTATGAAGGCCCTTAGATAGACAGTGCCTAACACATTGGTGGTACTAGATATTTGTCAAGTGAACGATTAAACTGGGTAAGAGTTCAGGACAGAGCTTTGGACTGGACAGAGCTTTGGGCTGGAAGATTTCGGAAACAGGAACCCCAACAACAACAGAAAAGTTCAAAAGGTACTCCATCATCTGCATGAGTGTATGCACATTTACCAGAAGTTTCTCAGCACTTCTATCCTCCTTTGCCTTCTGCTCCCACAATTCTGGGATAAAAGAACACTAGCATTACCCTGAATAAATAAATGAGCGAATGGACAAATCCGTTTATCCCACCTAACTCAAAGAGATTAGGTAGTTAGACGAGACGAGAGATTAAAATTATTAAAAGTATGTATTAATTCATTTTAAAAGAGCAACTATAAACTCACATGTTAACACAAGTAACATTTTATGAAAAAGAAGTATATTTCTAAAATAAAAAAAGTAACAAGAGTAACATTGTTTTTGCAAATCTCTTTAATGGCTGGCTTAATAGAAGACAGCAGGATTCTCATATCTGCCTCTGCATTCTATCTGGGGCCATATGTTGTTTTGATTGAACAATATGAAGAAAATCTGGCCCCGCACAGATATGTATTTGGAAAAAAGGGGAATATTTTAATAGCTTTTTCAGATAATTGTGGATGTTCTTTGATTCTATACCAAAACTTGGCAAATGGTAGTTCCTTCCTGTTTGGGTGCAATGTGGAATCAAGCCAATATCAATACACTTTCATACTCTTACATTAAAATCCATTGGTCAAATTATATAATTATATGATTTTGTAACTGCATGCCTTGGTTATTTGGAAAATCGTGCTCTCCCTGAGGTATGCAGCTCTTTCAAATGTTGACCCATTTTATTATATAATATCAAAACAATTACATTTGTTATATCACCACCAGTATCAACAAAGTCTTTAAGCATGGAAAGCTATCAGGCTCATGGAGGTAGATATAAGTTTTCTGAAATTCTAATTTTTGCTTTGAAAGCTCAAAATTCATCATTTGCAAGAAAATACTTTCATGATCTTCCTGACGTAACAGGCTTATTCCATTCAGTTTTGAGAAAGAGTTCGCCATATACCTAAGACTGAGTAAGTTTGATTGACAGTTTGTCTGTCAGCCATTTGTTCCAAGTGAAATTATGTTTCATGCAATGAGTGAAAGTGACTACTCATACAGTTTGGTGCCAGCTGTTTTACCCACCATGGTAAAGAGGCATTCTGATCTGCTCCCTAAGGTTTTATGCTCAGTAAATATGCCTCAAAGAACTGTATATCCTTGGTATCTAGGAAAGCTGGACCAGAGAGCAGGGAGATCTAGGCAGAGAAAATAAACTCCTTGGACAAGAGAAAGATGTGGGTAGCCGATGGGGTTGGATTTCAGCTACTTAGGTGTTGGTCATTTACCTTCTGTCACATTTACCTTCTGTGTCACAGTTATGTATAATTTGTCCCCTGTGAGCTCTCACACTGTAGTAGTCTTTTCTGCCAATACGAAGCTACTATTTATTGGCCACTTCGATATCCCAGGAACAGTGCTAAGCAATTTACAGGCAGCATATTACTTAATTCTCAGCCGTCTCTGAGGTCATCTCCATTTTACAGATGAGGAGGAAATGGAGTGTTTGAAGGTAAATTATTTGTTTGAGATCATAAATCTGGTGCGTTATGTGACTGAAAGACACCAGGTGCTAGAGCGAGACCTACTCACTTGTGTTGTTTACAAGCAGCCTGGTGCAAAACCCAAGATGTAGAGGGGAGTCTGACTGAATCGGAGATGACCAACTTGGGGTAACTGGGTGTCTTGACAGATGGATCATGGTGACAAAAATCCAGAACCTGGCAATAATCAGGTATTTAAGCTTGTGATGTCAGCAAGCTCATCAACAGGTAGATGGTTCTGTTATGGGCAAGCATTCAAAATGAGATTTCAGTCTTTGGACTATAAGGCAAGTGAGGTTCACCATTTCACCATTTCCCAGTCATAGAAGGTGAGGGGTATTAGGTAGCTTATCATGAGGAGGATTAATTATTCAAAATAAGAAATATAGTACAGACTAATTTTGGTAATTTGTCATAAGTCCAGTTGTCAGCATTGGGGAGCTATATCAGGATGGAAGTAGTAATAAGAGGGCTCACACATTAATTGCAGTGTTGGGTTAGAACTCTTTGGTTACTTACTGCTTTACTTTAGACTACAAGGTGAATGACATCACCTAGAACTATGTAATGTATAATGTTTGCAATCATACATATTTGGCAGGGCTTTGTCTAAAGATGGGAGGGTTCTTGGGGAGAGGGCAGGGGTTATTAGCCATTGGGAAGGGAGGGCAGAGGTTGGGAACAGAAGAAGGAGCTGCCCAAAAATTTTAGACAGCTGCAGTGGAAGCCCTTTATTGATGACCCCTAGAATTCCCTTGCTTCAAACCATTGCATCTGTTATGATGCTGGGCTCATAGTTGATATTCATTAAAAGCTCATTGAACTGCAATACAACCACAGACTGGAGTGACTCATTTTAATACCCGTTGTTCCCCTCATCTCAAAAACTGCCCTCAAGGGGCCAGCCGAGTGGCGCGATGGTTAAGAACTGGCTTGGGACGCCAGAGAGCCCCGGTTCAGATCCCACATATGAGGGCCAGTGACACTGCCCTCCACAGCTAAGATGCTGAACAACAGCTCAACCTGGAGCTGGGCTGCCGTGAGTCGCCGGCGACGGCGTAGCCTGCAGCCCCTGTGGCGGTGGGTGGCCATGGGCTACCGTGTGTAGCCAGCAGCCAGTGTGAGCGGCCAGCAGCCGCAGTGAGTGGCCGTCCAGAAGCCGGCGACTGATCTGCCTCTCCCGGGAAGAGCGCAATGATGGTGCCAACTTGGGCCAGTGAAGCAACGTCCTCCACAACTAGACTGAAGAACAAAATGACAGCAACTTGTCTGTTCCACTTCCCCCCAATTCCCCAGCGCTGTTCCCATACCCCCCAATTCCCCAATAAAAATCTTTAAAAAAAAAAAACAAAAAACTGCCCTCAAGGATAGAACCCCTACTTTTGCTTTTGAACCAAGTGCCAGAAACAAATGTACACTTTTAAGCACAATGGGAAAAGATGAAGTTATGAGCTTGGCACTTCCCTTTATGTTCTACTCAGTTTTAAGCATTTTAAAATCTCTTAGTGATTCACTGTGGGGTGAGTTGACTTCAGCTCTGTTCCCCTCGCCTCCCCCGGGTTCATGAAGCTACTTTTGTGATGTGGTTTTAAGAAATTTTGAATTTTTGATGAAGGCTAAGTATAGGCTTTCCATAAAAAATAGATATACATATACACCATAATTGTTGCATACAATCTTTGAGGTTTCACTGAATTTTTGTTGTCAGTGGATCCCATTCTTAAAACTACTAATAGAAATTATAATTGTAATCTCAATAAAGTAATATTGTGTTTCTTCTCATGTGTGATCAGTTACAATATATGTTATTTTCTATTTAAATAATATTTTAAAATAACACTTGTTAGTTAGACATTATTTTAATGTTTACTAATGTTCATTATTATTATCCTCACAGCTAGGTTAATTACCTAGGCTACTGACAGAAAAATGTCCTTAAATGGAATTACAGAATTAGGGAAGAAATATAATTAGAGAATAATTTCCATCTCTACTAATTACTAAATATTTTAAGAAAGAGATTTAATTATTTTGCTTACATTAGCAAATATTTTAAAAAATTGTAATACATAGTTCTTGCAAGGGTGTGCATGTAAAAAAATAATGTATTGTTGTAAATGAAATTTTCATATATTGTTGGCCTGAAATTTATCTTGCCAAATGTACCGTAAGGAATGCATACTCTTTAATCTAGTGATTTCCCTAGGAGTTGAAGAATCCTAAGTATGAGAAAAGCTTTAGGGACAAAGATGTGAAAAGCAGCATTATTTATCTTAGAGGAGAATTGGAAATGACCTAAACGTATTTTAGAGGATTTTGATTCTTGTTATATCGTAATTCCTAGCTTTTTGTGAGTCAGTGATTCCTTGCTAAATGGAGGCTGGAGTGAAGACATCTAGGCTAGTTGTGTGATAGTTTTTAGAAAACATGTGAGAGGTTTGTTGGTGAGGTCTCAAAGGACAATCAGATAGATAGGTGGCCTGTGGCTTGTGGGGGTAACTTGACACGGGGGTAGGTAGTATTTTGGTAGGGTGGTGAATGGAAGGAGTAGAAGTGGCCTAACAGCCCTGGAAACTGATATTGGGTTGCCATCATGGGAATCTTGAAATTTGTTTAATGAAAATACCAGATGTACATGATGCGGGAGACGTTTGGCTGTCTCTCAGCTCCTCTCCCTGTCTTTCCCTGTATCTTCTAACATTTCCCCCTACCAAGTCATCTTCTGCTTCCCTGGAAGGAAAATCTCTAAGAGATGCTTTTCTACTTATGGATGATTTAGTTACCTCCATTCTCATTCCAATTTGAAATAACCTTTCTTCCCCCCAAATATGTTATCTTAATTGACCCTGACAATTTAATCCTTTAGGTAGGAATAGTCTGCAGATTGAGTGTGAGGAAACTGGGAAAAAAAAAAAAAAGCCCCAGGGAGAAGGCAGTGAATATTTTATACTGTTGGAATTGAAGGCTTCATTTGTGTCCTTTATATGTAATAATAATACTACTACAATAACATACTTATGAAGCCCTTTCTGTGTATCAGGCACTGTTCAAACCGCTTTCCCTACAAGGGTTCATTTAATTCTCTCAATTGTTCTACTTGTGGGACAGGCTAGCCCTGATATTATTAGTAATTGGAAGAATCTTGGAGACCTTGCCCTGGTTATCTTTTTAGACTAGGGATGGATTTGTCTTTTTCTTGGGAAACCACCAGTTTGTCAGATAACTGGGAAACGTCCAGGGGACAGAGAGTGCGGGTAAATTTGCAGCCCTAGTGTAGGAAGGAGGTGTTCGCCTTGGGCACTTGTTGCTACACCCTTTTGACCCAGTGTGCCACAGTGTGAAACCGGTTCCCTTGCAAGCTTCGCCTGTACCTAACCAAGGAAGGTTTGTTTGGGGTGACAGAAAGGGGTAGGATGCAAGCTTGAGAATTTTTAAAAAACTGGTCATGTATTATCTTGATGTAATGCAGAGAAAGAATCATTTGGGTACTGGAGAAAGTGAGTCCCATATGCGGAGACTTTTGCAGGCCGAGGTGTGGTGTTTGTGTATTCACGTGCACAGGCACACAGATATGCACTTGTTAATTTAGGTGGAACTTGTTAATTTAGGGGGAAGGCGCGGGGGACAGAGAGAGGTTAACAAATATAAATTTCTGGAGATCAAGGATTCAGTCTTGGTCCCATCTCTGTGCCCAGCACCTGATGCCATGTGTAACAGTAAGTAAGGCCTCAGGAAACGTTTGCTGGGCTCACTTGAACTCAACCCCTATAAAGCTGGAAAGCACTGAGAATACCGAGGGCTCCACCTATGGTGGCTTTGCCTCTTGATATTCTTTCTTTCTTCACAGAGCCACTGCTGCCCCCTTCAGGGGTTGGTAGGTATTTCTGAGGGAAATACTTGAACTTAGCAGCGTCCTCCGTGTTATACTTAGTGCTCAAGTCTAGCAACTCTCCCCGCCTGGATGGAGAGTCAAGACCAACCCAGGTAGCTTGTGCTTTGAGAGAAGCCTTGCTTGGAGATAATACATATCTGGGATGCTTTGCAGAGGATTTGGCTTTAATGGGACTGGAGTTGAAAATGGGATTATTCTGTTCAGATAGCTATAGTGGAAAGTTGACTGCATTGGGAGGCAGGAGAACTATAATCTAGACCATCCATAAGCCTTGATCCTTGGCTTTCTGGGCTTCATTTTTGTTTGCTATGACAGGAGGCCAACTGTGTTCCGTAATGGGTGAGGGCCTTCAACAGGGGATGGGCCTCTAAGCTCTCCTCTTCATCATGACGTCTGCCCCACTGCAGAGCAGCTCCACTTTGAGCTGTTTTATTTATGAGGTGTCAAATAATATTATGCAGTGGAAAAAAATGTCCTCAAAGGCCTGAGGCCACTGGACTAGATGATCTCTGAGATCCTTCCAGGTCTAATGGAGTGATTTTTATAAACTTAGAATTGAGTCAGAGACTTGAGAGCTGAACTCATTAGTGCCCCAGATTTTTCTGTTAAGTGCTGTGGGTGTTTTGCAGGCGGACAGTCCAGAAGACATGCACAGCTGGATTAAGGAGATCGGGGCAGCGGTCCAGGCCCTCAAGTGCCACCCCAGAGTAAGTCACTTCCTTCCCGTTGCATAGTCACTGTCAACTGAGTGATGACTGTCCTTGAGTGGGCAGGTTTTATTTGGTGATGTAGGCAGGCAGCCTGGTTGCAGCTGAAACCCCAGGCTATCTTGTTTGTTTTTCTTTTTTGACTGATTAGGGTATACATTTTTATTTTTGGTTGTTGGAGGAGGTGAGGTGGAGTTGGATAGAGAAACAGAGTTTCTGATGTGCCCTGTCAGGCAGACCTTGACACATCTGAAGTAAATTATGTTGGATGGATTTGATTTCTGTGGACAAGTGTTTCTGGGCCTATGAGGTGGTGATCCTGGGAGTGTACTCTTCCTGGGGCTTTGGGATAAACATTGTCAGGAAAGCTCTTACTTTTTCTATGTTTTTTCCTTCCCTTTTATATTGTAGGAAATGTCCTTTTCTAGATCCATTTCTTTGACTCGCTCTGGAAGCTCCAGCCTCTCAGGTGGGCCCAACTCTGTCTTGTGCAGAAGGCGGCCACCTGTGGAAGAGAAAAAAGCCCTCTGCAAAGCTCCCTCTGTGGCCTCTTCCTGGCAACCCTGGACACCTGTTCCCCAGGCCGGGCAAAAGCTGCTTCCAGCTGAAGAGACTCCTGAGGACTCATTGTTCACACCTCGACCTGGGGAGAGCAATACTGCTGGGGTGTTGCCAGGCTCCCGGATAAGGCACAGATCGGAGCCCCAGCACCCCAAGGAGAAACCATTTATGTTCAACCTGGATGATGAGAACATACGGACCTCTGATGTGTGACGAGGCATAATGCCCGGGGAGGAAGGGTGGGGGGACTCAAGGAAAGGAGGCCATGACTCAGTTTCTCTGCCTGTTGGAGGACAGTCAGAGGCCTTTATGCCACTCCTTTTCCTGTGGATATTCCGTTGGACAGGCCCATCCAGCTGGCTTAAAAAAAAGTATATAAATGCAGTGTATTTAATTTGGGAAAATCACTAGGTTAGACCCGTAGGCATGCTCAGTGGCGAGCAGGTTGCCTCTTGTTCCACTATTGCAAGGTCGTCCTGGTGAGGAGGTTGGGAGTACAATTTCGTCCTTAACCGAGTTTAATTTCCTTGTCTTTGTTTTAGTTTCTTTTGTTTGTTTTCAGGCCAGGCACAGAATTTTAGGCCAGCCATCTGGTTTTATCGTATTTCTGTTTATTGGCTGAAGTTTGACTGTGAAGTAGAAGGGTAGTAACTAACCTAGCTGAAAGGAGGGAGGGGTCGTGGAAGACTCAAGCTCTGGCTTCACTGGGATACATTCTGAGGGGAGGTATTAAAATCTAAGGGCTGGCAGTGGCCCTCAGAATGTCTACTGGGGCGTATGCCCCCCCAGGAGCCTCCATAGGGGAAGAAATGGAGACCTCTTATAAGATATAGGGAATGATTGAACCCCAGTGCATCAGCCAGTTTTGGGAATTACTCTGCTCTCATTTAGATGTTCTTTGACCCCAAATATTGTCAGTGTGAGTGACAGACTTGCCCACTCTGGTTTCTGTGCCCAGCCCCAAGGATGGGTTTATCAGTGTTAAATGTTATGACTGTTGAGAACAGAATAGACATTTCCCTTAATATGATGTTAGTGGGAAAGTATGAAGGGTTGATAAATTGATAAGTGTATGTTAATTCACTCGTGTGATAGATCAGATCTTTATGTCGGAGTTTTAGATTTGCTTTGAAGCAGGTGCTGGGGAAGAGCTGGATTCTAGTTCATCCAGCTAAGTTTTTTTGATCCATGTTTTATAGACAGAAGGAAAGGTCTGTTTTAGCAAAGACAGATGATCTTGAATCCTTGCCTCACAGCTCTTTTTTAATGGGCCAACATTAGTCTAAGTTTCAGTGATGTATATTGTATACCCTGGCAGATTTGCTTTCCTTCTATTCTTTGTGTTGCCCTTTGAATGAAGCCTTGTGTACTGCATGACCTGACTTGTAACCTGATGAGGTTCTGTGTACTTAGGAGTAGAGAGATACAAAGATAATCTTGAGAGATATTTATATTTTTAATAAAATAGAAACTGCATAACCACATTGATTAGAGGCTGTGCATTGCTGACTAGAGATTTCTCTGGTAGAAGAGCATAGATTGCATTTCCCACCCATGTTTTATGGTGTATCTTCTTCCATTTGACAAGAAGATACTATTTCCAGGGCTCCTGGGAGGATCTGTCTATCCAGGCTACGTGGTGAACTGCTACCAGGAACTTACCAGGGTTCCCTAAAGAGAGAAAACTCATTTCTATCTTAACTTTTAACAGCTAGATCAATTAATGGTATCTTTAAATTAAAAAATAATGAGTAGAGGAAGAGGCTAAGAGAAGCATTTTTACCTAAGTAAATGAATCCCTCCCCTTCCTTATGTCCAAATCTAATGCAGAGGTGAAAACATGTGATCAGAGAATTCTTAGTGGCTTGAGGGAAATCTTTCAGGCAGTGTAGTCATGAAGACTGAGTCATGTTGAGAACTTCTCTTGACTGCACTGCATTGGAGCTATCCTTCACTTAAATTGTGTGGCCTAGTGGTGCTGGTGTAAAAAAGGAAATTTGCTACTGGATCTCTCACTTTTTTCTTTTTTTCTGCAGACTCTTGTGTTCTTTTGTCATCAGAAATCCTCGATTTGGGAATTATTTATTTGAGTGGTAGAGGTTACAGTATACTTAAAGTAGTCTGCTTTCAAGAAATCATTCCAGATTCTTAAAGCTCCTTATCTTTGGTTTCATCTTCCAATTTTCCTCAAGAAAATTATTTGGCTAGGTCAAAGGGAGTGCACCATGAGTGGTACTGAATTAATGAAGATAAATTAGGGACTTTTGAGATTCCTTTAAACATTCCCTAACTCATGGAAAGTTGTCATCTTTTGTTGTTTAAATTATAAAAACTACCCATTTCTCTCTCTTTTTAAAAATAAACTCTGCTACATTACTACTGCTAAATTAATTGGCTATTATAGTAAGCTGATATGTTTCTTATTCATTAAGGTCTATTTTGAGAATGTGTTGCATACTTACAAATCCAGATTGTATTATCATAATAGAGGGAAAACAGAGGCTCGAGTCAGCAAATACTTGGGAATTCTAAGCTAGAAAGAAAATTTTTAATGTAGTTCCAACATGAGGTAAATATAATTATCTTCAATGAAGCCTAAAAGCATTCTCATTCCCAAGCCTCATTTCAGAATTCCTTTTGTGTCCGTATTACTTACCTTCTGGCCAATTTCATATCATAGCCTTTTAATGTCATTACATATGTGAGCCAAAGATGGTGCATATACGACCAAAGCATTTGGTTTTAAATGTATGAAATGGAACCAAATGGAAAAAATAGGGTCGGGATGCAGTGTAGGTTAGTAGTTAAATGCATAGGCTCTGGTAAATCTGAGTCGTCCTTGTGGTGGGGTGGTGTGGTGTGTGTGTGTGTGTGTGTGTGTGTGTGTGTGTGTGTGTGTGTGTGTGTGTGTGTGTGTGTTTAAGGTACCAAAAAAAAGATACTGCATTTTCCTTGTGAAATAAAAATCTTCTCTGAGTTGTGCTGTTCTCATAAGACTTTTGAAGGGGTGTTGATCCACTATGTGTAACAGTATTTCAGGTGGTCTTCCTTATAGCTGAAGTATTTACAATCCAGTGTTCTTGGAAGCTTCAGGATTTGCAAACTCAAGGTCAGTTGATGGTTGGTAAACATAGTTGGGCCTTTTACATTCTGTGAGACATCATACATGTACATGGAGTAGAGTGACTTCAGGTTGAAATATTGGAATTGCACATCTGCTTCTGAGTAGAATGCCGAACTCCCATAAGAAAGAGTAGGTTTAAGATCCAGCTTCGTACTTCATTTGAAGCAAATGATTTTTTTTTTCTTTCTGAATATCACTCCTCTGATATAGGTTAAAAGGACCCAATAAATAAATAGCAGTTCCAGTAGTTGTGTAGTGGGATTTGATAGTTGTTTTCACTGTTAGCCAGATAAACAGGTGTATGGAGGTAACAGTATTTTGGAAATGAAGTTTCCCAAATCAACTTTGTTTGTAAACTTTGAACATGTTAGAAATGGACATGTTTATTAAACCTTTTTCTACCAGTGTCACTTTTTCCTTTATTCTCTTTTCTGTGTTATTGCCTGCATCGGTCAATTACAGTCACTCATGCTAGGTAGAGTTTGAACTGTTCAATCCCTTTCCCCACTGCTTAAGACGTTGTGGCATGATTTTGTGTTTTGAACCAGTATGTTTCAGCTGTGAAATGCACTCGCTGTAAGCACTGAGCTGAGTGCATGGAAACTGTTATGCTTCTCATTTTATCTGATCTCTTAATTGGTATGTAGCAAAAAATAATTTTCTAAAACTGTTTTGTTGCTTGTTTTGTAATAAAACCACATGAAATCCTGAAATATGGTGTGTTTTCCTGACGCCGACCTTCTGTCCGTGGGTGGATCATCTCTCTTGTCAGTCTGCGCCTATTGGTTTTATGGATTTCACGAAGTAGGTTCCCGCTCAGGGTAGGACTAGGAACCTTTCTTTATTGCCTGGGGGTGGATGTGTGCCCCGGGGAGGGACGGCTGTGGGAAGATGTATGGGTGTGCGTGGGGAGGGTTCTGCCAGGCTCTGCCCCTTGAAGTCTGGGGGCTGGCAGAGGCGGCACCCTAGCCAGGAGAAAGAAAGTGTTGCTCATATAAGAGCGGTTGCAGGTCCAGAGTCAAGTAGTTGGTAAAGTAGGAGCAAAGACGGGAGCAGGATGATTAGACCTCTACTGCGGCCAGCTGGGCTCGGACAATTCCTTCTGCTGTGGCTGCTGCTGCCCCCAGTGCCTGTGCCCAGGGTGGAGGCTCAGAGGACCTGGCCCTCGTTCTGTCCCGTGGTCTGCGAGCCGATGCGTTGTCCCCCGCTGCCCACCTGCTCCGCGGGGGCGACGCCAGTGCTTGACCGCTGTCGCTGCTGCCGCGTGTGCGCCGCCACCGAGGGTGAGGTCTGCGGCGGGGCGCTCAGTAGACCCTGCGCCCCGGGGCTGGAGTGCAGCGCGCCGCTCAGCACCCCGCGCCTAGGTGGCGCCCGGCTGGGCACCTGTGGCTGCTCGGCGGCGGGGGCTGCGGTGTGCGGCAGCGACGGGCGCACCTACCCCAGCCTGTGCGCGCTCCGCGCCAAGAACCGCGCTGCGCGCCGCCGTGGCGCGCTCCCGGCGGTGCCGGTGCAGAAGGGGGACTGTGGGGATCCAGGTGAGCGCCAGGGCCGCGCTCTCTCAGGGCACTCTTGGGACTTTCTTAAGGAGCGTACATTTTTCAATCGCGCAGCTTGCGGCGGGCTCTGCTCTGTTCCATTGGGCTTCAGGGATTTCGCGCCTTGTTCCTGATTTTCTTTCTTCTTAGGTGTCTCTTTACCGGTTTCCATGTGGTTTCTCCCCAGTTTTCTCCCTACAGCTGTTGAATGTCATCTTCCCTTAAAAAATTTTTGTTTTCCACCCGGGATGATGGGTCTGGTTCCCTCAAGGCGGATCCTTACGGGACCGCAAGGAATTAATAAATACGCAGGAGGAGGGTACCGAAGACAGGAAGGGGAGTGAAGGTGGAGAGAGGGGTCGGGGAGAGACAGAAGTTTGAGATCAGACTCCTGAGACCATCAGGCCGTAGGGTCCTGCTGCCTCCAAGAATGGAGCGTTTCTTCACAGGGCCCAGAAGCGCTGGCTGGCTCAGGAACAAGTACAACTTCATCTCCGCTGTGGTGGAGAAGGTGGCGCCATCCGTGGTTCACTTGCAGCTGTTCCGCAGGTAAAGGAGGCCCGTCCACTAACTGGGTGACCTTCTGAGGGCCTCCGTGCTCCATACCCCACTCTGCCGCTTTACACGCATCATGTAATATAGTAAACACCGTTGTGAGGACATCGGGGCTGGAAGCGATCCTGTGACCTGTTCAGGGTGGTGGAAGGGATAAGGATTCCGACTTCCAAATCTAGGCACTCCCCCACACTTAGGAGGCTGGGCTTTCTCTCTCGCTCATCTCCCACAGTCAAAATTGAAGGTCAGATGCAAGAGCTGGGAAGCATCTGGATGGTGATCTTGCTCAGCCGCCTCGTTGGCATGGAAGGAAATCCCCTGTCACAAGGCCAGTTGTAATGGAACCTAAACAGGAACCAGACTTCCTTGACTCCCTCCCTGCCTGGGTCCTCGATAATTTGGCACTAGGTCCACTTTTGCTCCTACTAATGTGATTAGGTTAGGTCTGTTGGAAGCAGAGATTGCTGCTCTGACCAGCTCTGACGAATGGAGTGTCCCTGGGAAAGGAGAGTTGGAATCAGCTCTCAGTCCTGTTCAAAAGAGGTGGCCAGGGCACTGAACATGCAGAGTCCCATTACACATGGAGAGAGCGAAAACACAGACAGGGAAAAGTAAAATGGCTGAGAAAACTGTGGTGGAGGTATACTTGATTAATGTGAGGTTCCGGTGTTTCCCGACTGTGGTGGATCCCCTGACTCTCCTGCCCTCTGTTTCTGCTGTTGTCTTGCTGAGACAGGTCACCTCTCAGCATCAGGGATATTCCTGTATCCAGTGGCTCTGGGTTCATAGTGTCTGAGGATGGGCTCATTGTTACCAATGCCCACGTCCTCAACAACCGGCAGCGAATCCAGGTGGAGCTCCAGAGTGGGGTCCAGTATGAAGCCACTGTCAAGGACATTGACCATAAATTGGATCTTGCATTGATTAAGATTGAGCCAAAGGTGAGTGTGCGAGGTCCAAATCAGAGTCTGCATATTTGGGGATTTTCATTAATTTGCTCGTATTTTCTTTCCCACTTCACTTCCACCCACTCCACATCTTTTCTACCTATGCTGTTTTCTAGTTTCCTTCCTCTCTGGTTTTTACACCCTCTTATTTTCGTCCATACCTGTCTGTACATCCCTAACAATTTCTATTAACTATCCAGCAGTGTTTTTTTTCTCTTTCACCACCTCTTTCAACAGATGTTTCTTCTGGGAAACTAATTTCTCTTCTTGTCTTAAAGAGTATCAGGAATGACTGCAATGGATTCAGAGCTGCTAAGGCAGCGGTTCTCAACCTTCCTAATGCCGCGACCCCTTAATACAGTTCCTCATGTTGTGGTGACCCCCAACCATAAAATTATTTTCGTTGCTACTCTATAACTGTAATTTTGCTACTGTTATGAATTGTAATGTAAATATCTTTTTGTTTTCTGATGGTCCTATGCTACCCCTGTGAAAGGGTTGTTCGACCCCCAAAGGGGTCGCGACCCACAGGTTGAGAACTGCTGTGCTAAGGAATACTTTGAGGTCCTTGCTATCAAAGTGTGGTCTGCACACTAGCAACACTGACATCATCTGAGAATTTTTGAAAATGCAGAATCTCAGACCCCACCCAGGTCTACTGAATCAGAATCTGCATTTTCTTAAGATCCCCAGGTGATTTATGTGCACATTAAACTCTGAGAAGAGCTGCTCTGGGAGATCTCCTTTGTCTGTGGCTTATTAACTTTTACTGTAAACTTTTGAGATGGAGCAATGCTCAGTAAATTGCTAATGTCTGTTTATGCTTACCAGTTACTTCACTTGTGGTTTATTTATAGTAATGTCTACAAAGCAATAATTTTAGATTTTAGAGATGATCCTGCATCTTAGTTGGTGGTAGTTGAAATGTGAGGGAGAACCATCAGGCAGTCCTAGAACCTATGTGGATGGGTGATTCTTGGATTATAAATGCCACAATGATAAAGACTGTGTCCTATATATGTTGTACACAAATACTGGTTGATTTTATTCTTGATTTTTTTCTTTACCTTTCTGTCTTCCCCATCCCTCTTGCCACATGCAGACTGACCTTCCTGTATTGCTGCTGGGAAGGTCATCTGACCTGCGGGCTGGAGAGTTCGTGGTGGCCTTGGGCAGTCCGTTTTCTCTGCAGAACACAGTGACTGCAGGAATTGTCAGCAGTACACAGCGAGGGGGCAAAGAGCTGGGGCTGAAGGATTCAGACATGGACTATATCCAGACGGACGCCATAATTAATGTAAGTCACTTGGGAGGGCCATTGTGAGCCCATGCAATACTGGCAGTACAGGGAGAAAAATACTTCAGAGTGCCTTCTTTTCCCTTTGGACTTCCAAGGATGTTCAGAGTTCAGTTAGATCCTTATGAGAAGGATGGAATGCCATGTTGTTACAGTTCAACCTGTTTGATGTGATGGCATCCATGATATTAGGTGGTGTGTTAGGATCTGTTATAGAGGTCTGTTATACTGCTATAGGAGGTGGTGGTCTTTTTGCTGTTGTTCTTTACCTTCAGTGACTTTAGTATTGATGATAATGGGGGAACAACTTTGCCTGCCTTGGGGGAACAGGGGCTTATGAGAGCGGGCTGCTTTTGGTAAACCTGTTTAGGAACTATGTATAAACGACAAGGAATAAAGTACTGAATTGACAAGGAGTAAAGTACTGATGGCTTTTTCAAAATCTGTCTTCAGCACGGGAATTCTGGCGGGCCTTTAGTGAACTTGGTAAGTGACCACTTTCCTTGCTGCTGCATGCCTCTCTCTAATTTTTAAAGATTTTACAAATTCCATGATGCAGACTAGGATGCCATTCTTGTGTAGAGATTTGTGGTATTATGCTTTTCCATGATGGCATCTTAAGTAAACAGTTAGGAAAATTTAAGATCTACGATGGATTTGTCATCCTGGCATGTGATCTCATCCAGCTGAGAGTCCCAGAGTTTACTGACACTTACATCTCTTTCACATGCTTTCTGTTTTCATTGGATAGTTAACAAAAGTCCTGGGTACTAAACCCAAATTTATGTCAAATGACCAACTGTACTACTAGGTAATATATTTCCTTGAAGATCCCATAGTGCTGTATAGGAAGAACTGTGTCTCATCCAAAAATGTTAATTTCATGATGTGATCTGTCCAGGTTTTTAGTCTTGACCCACTAACAGGTGATAGGAAAACCACAACAGGACTCCATTGCTTTGTCATGTATTTAATTCTTCCATTTTATTCAGCATTTCTAGTGGAAATGACAGGGTTTCTAGTTGCTCAAATACATGTGAAAACATAAGAGTGCAATGTTGATTGACACATGCTCTGTGATCATGCTCTCTGAGTGCCTTTCAGCTGATTGTTTGTGGTTTCTTTTTACATATCACACTTGCTTGTAGGAGGATGAATTGTGTGTGAAATTATTGAGTACTTTTTACCTATAATAATGTATGCAATTTTTTGTGCCTTCTTTTTCCAGTAGACAATGAATTTACTAGAGCAGAGCTGGCACACAGAATTTCAGACCACACTCCAGACCTACTGAGTTATAATCTATGTTTTAATATGATTAGAAGTCTCGTTTCTATCATTTTCATTACCTAACAAGGGTTAGAGGAGGATGAAGTGCACAAAGAGGAAAGTATTTGTCACATCATACCTTTGGTTTAGTAGAGTTTTGTTCCTAAGGTCAATTTGCTAATTCTTCTGAATAGTTTCCCTGAAGTGTTACTGAAAATCCAACAGCTTTTTGCCTTTTCCATGTTTATTTTTAGTTTCATTTAAGGAATGCAAAGGAAAATACTCCTTGTCCTCTTATCTGGGCAAAAATACAAAATGTGGTTCACTTTTAAAATCAGTGTAATTTGGTGAAAGAAAAAATGATGAAAGATTTTTTAAAAGAGATTTTAAAACATTAAAAAAACGATTTTTTCAAGAAAGGAACAATTCCTCAGCAGGCATTTACACATGTGTAGGTCTCCTCTGCTCTCCTACCGTGCTCTACCTCTAAGATACTAACATCCATTGCTCTCTATTGAAGAAGCACACATTTCCTCGAGCCCCTCTGTACTCTGACCCCAAGTGACTAGCTCTTACTTGTTCAGTTTGCACGACTTGGTGACTGAGTGATGTCTGCTCCCTTGCCAGGATGGTGATGTGATTGGCATAAATACACTGAAGGTGACTGCAGGAATCTCCTTTGCAATTCCTTCAGATCGAATTCGACAGTTCTTGGCGGAATTCCATGAGCGCCAGTTGAAAGGTAAGGAGATTGAGAACTTTTTCTTGCCCTTGTGTGTTTTTCAGGAGCTGAAATCTATTGTGCTCCATACTAACTGAATCTATTGTGGAGATTGTGGAGTTAGCCATTTCAGTTCTGTAGAATAGTGAGCCACAGGTACCCAGCTCTTCTCATGGTGGTTTGGGCAGCAACCTGGGGGACTAGGCACAAAACCAGGCATGAATTGTACCCAGAAATATTTGAACTGCTGTGAAAAGGAAACCTGAGGGCTGGAGATGGGAAGGTGGTGGGGAGGATGGCCTGTGTTAATGACAAAGGTTCTCTGAGGCATGCATTTCATGGCTGACAGTCTGAAAGGGCAGCTATAATGGTGAGGATATTCTGTGACCCAGGTGTCTTTTAAGATCTGCCAAAAGAAGAGAAGTTTTATTGTTGGTAACACATGATAATTTTCCTTTCCAGGAAAGGCTCTTTCACAGAAGAAATACCTGGGTCTGCGAATGCTGCCCCTCACTATGAAGTAAGCATGGGTTTGAATGTGTGTGGGTTGTTTTCTGAAGCAAAAGCCATAGCTGGACTGTCTTAACAAGGAAACTATAAAGTGTTGGGATCACAGCTGTGACTCTTGTGGCCATAGGCCCTGTATGTCACAGTAGGTATATGCTTCAGACTACATCAGCATCCTCTGTACTTCTCTGTAGTTCCTTTCACTGTGGCTATATTTTAAAATGTCTGACATAGAATGTTTGACATAGAAAATGAGAGCCCCCCAGGGAAGAATAAGTGTGACCCACTGGATGGAATCCTCTCTGGCCGCTGTGAGCCTTGAGAGAAAGATAGAGTAGTATTGAGACTCAGAGGCTTTGCCCAGCACTCAGGAGATTAATCACCGTGCTTCTTAACCTTAGGCGAAAACTCTTCTCATTTTTCTTAGCCTCCTTCAAGAAATTAAAAGACAAGATCCAGATTTCCCTGATGTGAGTTCTGGGGTTTTTGTATACGAGGTGATTCAAGGGACAGCTGCTAAAAGGTAAGAGAAGCTCAGGCCTTTCTTTGCCCAGCCTCTTTCGTTCTCGCTAGATGTGCGGCGTGGGGAACGTGTGTAGGGTCTAGACTTGTGCTCTCCAGTACAGGGGACCCTACCCACATCTGGCTACTGAACACTTGAGATGTGGCTGGTGTGACTGAGGAACTGAATTTTTAATTTTATTTAATTTTAATTTATTTAAATAAAAAAACCAGAAGGAACGTAGAATATTTTTCCATTAAACACACCTTTTTGTTATTGATTTGGGAGGACTTCCTCTCACTTTAACCATTGCATTGTGTAAGGTATTATCGTTTTGTGCTGTTTCTAGAGGATTTCTTAGACTGTAAAATGCGTACCAATAATTAGTACAGTATCACATGTTAAAGTGATACTTTAGATATACTGAGTCAAATAAGACAAATTATTAAAATTACTTTCATCTGTTTAAAAATTTTATTTTTTATTTTGTAAAGGTTTTTATTGGGGAATTGGGGGATGGGAACAGCACTGGGGAATTGAGGGAAGGGGAACACACAAGTTGCTGTCTTTTTGTTCTTCAGTCTAGTTGTGGAGGACGTTGCTTCACTGGCCCAAGTTGGCACCATCATTGCGTTCTTCCCAGGCAAGGCAGATCAGTCGCTGGCTTCTGGACAGCCGCTCACAGCCGTTTGAGGGCCGCTCATGCTGGCTGCTTGCTCAGCTCCAGGTTGAGCTGTTGTTCAGCATCTTAGCTGTAGAGGGCAGCGTCACGGGCCCCCACAACATGTGGGATCCGAACTGGGGCCCTCTGGCGTCCCAAGCCAGTTCTTAACCAACGTGCCACTCGGCCGGCCCTAAAATTTTGTTTTTTAAATGTGGCTACCAGAAAATTTTAAATTACATGTGTGGCTTGCCTCACATTTCTGTTGAACAGTAATGCTGATTTAGACTTGTGCACTGTAGGGGTCTTTTTCTTTCCTTTTGTTGTTTTGGAAGGGATGGTTCTCTGTAGCCCAAGAATTCATGATGGGGGGTAATAACATAAGTTTAAATTAATCTTTTTTAGAAATCCCCAAATCAACCCCTTTGATACCTTAGATATTAAGAATTAGAAGACTCCAAAGGGTTTAAAATTTAAGAACATATTTTAGGTATCTTAAAACAGTTTTTTTCTTTGAATTCTGGATGACAGTATCTGAAGACAGCACTAAATAAACAAACGAGCAAATAAACAAAGGAGTATATAAACTGAATAAAGCAAAGGCTAGAGTAGCTCTCCATAAAAGATGCTTCAGCTGATTTTACTGTTCTTTTGAACATTTCTACTACCTACTGAGGGAAGAGGTGGCTTGTCTGACAGTTTTTCTCTTATACTTCTTCACTATTCCTCTCTCTGTTTTTCAAGAGCTCAACAATCTGTTTAGATTATAGCAACTCTTGTAGTAGGGGTCAAGAAACCGTAGGGCACTAACTATTCAGAATAGCCAAGTGCTAGGTCTCATGTTACTAAATTTGGCTTGTCACAGGTTTTTCTAAACTTTCTTGGTTCCCGCCCTCACCTCCACCCACCGCCCCCTCCATTTTTAACTTCTGGTTCAAGGCCAAGCTATTTCTTTCAGATCTCCAAGTCCTTGGCTACTCAAGATGTGGTCTGTAGACCAGCTGTATTAGCATCAGCTGGAGCTTTGTAGAAATGCAGGATGACAGGCCCACCACTGAATCAGAATCTGCATTTTAAACAAGATCTCTATGGTTTGCATACATATTAAAACGTGGGAATTAATGCTTGGTGCCACGGCTAAATGGGAGAGCTGTTCTTTTGACTTCCCCCACTGATATCTAATAACAATGATAATAATTATAGTAATAACAGCTGGCATCTATTAACCACTTACTGTATGTCAAGCACCATTTTAAGTGTTTTATGTATTTGTTTGAGCCCCCAGTTTTATGATATAGGTATTATTTTAGAGGAAGCAGCTGTAGTACAGAGAAGTTAATGTGAGAGTCACACAGTAAGTCAGACAGCAGGGATGTGGAACCTAGCTTAACCTCTGTATTATCTTGCTTTTGTGGTTGCTTTCTTGCTTTTGAGGGGCAGAGTCATCGAGTGGCAAGAAGATGGCTTTGCAAATTTGAAAGACCCAGGATCATGCCCTATTTTAGTCTTTTGCAAGCTGTGGGATATTTATCCTGTCTGAGCCTCACTTCCTCATATTTGGTGTATAGTTTTCACTCAGTAATAATTTGCAGGTTCCTTTTTTTCTCTTTTTCCACTTACAGAACTACCATGAATTAAGTTCTTTCCTTGTGCACTGTCCGTCATTTTCCTGAGCTGACCTTGTTCTAAAGGCTTTCCATACTTTTAGCTCTGCCTTCAAACTTCTCTTCACATCCTCTTGCTTTACATTTCTTTTTTTTTTTTTTTAAATAAAATCCACATGCCTTGGTAATCCTCCCATATTATTCGTCCTTGGGCTTTCCATTTCTCTCACATGGTGTCTTCTGGAGTCATTTAATTTGTTGTCCCTCTTCCAGGCTATTTTTGACTTTAAGACAAATCAACAACATGGTTATATTATTTATTGCATTTTCATATTTGGAAGTGGTTTTTGTTTTGAGAATATGTATTTTATGTGAGGCAGATATGTTGGAGACTGAATGCAGTCACAACTTTGGGGAAAAGGAGCCTAAAACCAGATCCTTAAATATTCAGACCTGGACTTACTGGGAGCAGAGCTTTTAATACTGTAACTCAACATACTCTCTAGTTCAGGGGTTGGCAAACTTTTGAGACGGAAGAGCCGCCAGGGGTCAGCAAACTGCAGCTTTTGAGCTGCAGGCTCTGAAGTAAAATTGAAAATGAAAATAAAACTATCATAGTTTCATTTATAAAATTTCTAAAGGATATTATTCACATAATGGTGATTATGTAAAAATATATTTATGGCTCTCAAATAATTTTTGAATTGTTGTGAGGGACAGGATTGGCTCTTCCAGAGGTCGGCAAACTTTTGAGACAGAACATACCCGAAGAACCGCAGCATGCCTACCCCTGCTCTAGTTCCATAAACTGTGGGTGAAATGGGGAAAGTGGGCTCTCAAAATCAAACTGATCAGTGTCTGCGGAAAATATACTGCTTGGGCTTTTCATGTTTGCTTGTAAGACTGGGAGTATGCTTGGGGGGTATGCAGAGATTAATAGAAATTAAAAGCTAAACTCCTATTGCAAACCAAATCTAATATGTGGGAGGAGTAAACTTCTAACACATGATTCTGGTAGAATATTAATTTTGTAAAGGTAAATAGGATTGCTGTCCTCCAGGTGTTTTCACTGCATATCTTAGAACAGCCCTCATATTTTAAAGAATTGAAGCCATTTCTGGTTTTCTGGTTGGTATATTTAATGCCAGCAATATAGTAGATTGCTATAAGAGATTGACATTAAATTCTAGATGGGGATAAGTAAAACTCTTATAGTTTCACGGTCCTTTTTTTCCCCTCCTTTCCAGCTCTGGGTTGAGAGACCACGATGTAATCGTCAGCATAAATGGGCAACCTGTTACCACCATAACCGACGTTACTGAAGCTGTTAAGGACAATGATTCCCTTTCCATCATGGTTCGTCGGGGAAGTCAAACTTTGATCCTGCCAGTCACACCTGAAATAATTGATTAAGTATCTTGCTTTAAAGAGAAATTATCTGACAAAACCAAAGCTATATTACCTGGTTTGTATTGAAGATGTGCCAAAGATATGGCAAGAGGTCTTAGGATCTCTTTCTTAATAAGGAAAAATGAATGCTTTAAAACACACACACACACACTCAGGGACCATTAGGTTGGGGGTGCTATCCTGCTGCTAAGAAGCCTTACTAAGCAAGTGGAAGAAGGACATGGTGCCAGGAAGTCTGAAGAACTGATAGAATTTTATTTAAAGATAGGAAACAACTGAAAAATAGGTAATTTCTAATTTACCTTTGACAGAAGGGCACTTTAGTATTTTAAAACTTCTCTATGGCCACAAACTGGATAATCTCTCTCTCTCACGCACACACACACACACACACACACACACACACACACACACACACAAATATTAAGAAACAACCTGAATCCAGAGTGCAAAGGAAATAAAATTTTTAATAATATTCCTTTAGGTAATTAGTTTTTCAGGTTGTATCACATTTGGCTAGGGTTTGTGGATACAAAGGTGGGGCATCGCTTAGAAATCAAATTGAAACTAACAATTGCCACAGAGGAATACTAAATATTTGCAAGTTATCACTCTAGCAGAGGAAACAACTTTGGTCTCCAACAGCTTTTCTGACTGTGAGAAGGGCTCCTACAAAACAGATATTTCAATAAATGACAGAATTTTGCCTTTTTACCCAAGCTCTTCCTCTTGGCAACATTCATGATTTGAGTATGCAAGCTGCCAAAGTGCTGTTTTCTTTTTTTTTAAAAAGAACATAGTTTTTGATGGGGTTTGTGATTACCCTTAAAGAGATTAAAAAAAAAATGTGTGAGATAAGGCAAAATTTGTGGCTTAACATATTATTTTGGGTAAGATTTTAATTTTGTTTTCTGGACTTCTCTTAGTAGTGAGGGTTTTTGTTTTTGTTTTGTTTTTTTTTCAACATGGTATCGTTAGACCCCCTTAAAATTTTATGGGTTTGTACATTTTTCTGCAGAGAGGTTCCAGTTTCTTCATGACTCACAACAATTTAAAAAAGACTGCCTTAGAGTATAGAGATTATGAATACAAATCTACCAGGTATTGCTGTTATAAACAAGGTTAAAGTCAATGTGGTACAGACCTTTCAAGACAGAACAGAATAATCTGCTTTAATTTTTATACAATTGCCACCATTTAATCATATAAGAACAATGATCACATTAATCAGGGGTAATAAAGCTAAAACTTTTAGGAAAGCTGTATCATGATGATAGAGCATATCCAGAGTTATTTTAACTGTGCTTCTTGGTCTTTAAGTCAATTATTATGAAAGCAAATTTTGAGCAGTTCTACCTTGATTGTTTCTAGAATTTATAAGTTGTTCCCAAGAGCAGGATTAGTTTGACTTACCCCAAAAGTTCCCCTTTTACTTTATATTTGACCATGCTTTTCAATTTAGGTTGCAAAGGAAGGGAACTAAGTTTTTCAAATCACTTATAATTCAAAACATTTCCTTTATTTTCAGTGATTTGGGAGTGCCAAAGCTTGGTTGTGTCTCTTTCCCTATGGCTGACTGCCCACAGTGAGAGCTTCTGGTACCATGGTTATTTTGACAGAAAGTGCTCAGTTTCTCTTTGTCCCCATAAAATCACATCCTAACTCTATCCAGCACTCAGTAATAATATCCTTTAAGTAAGAGTCTGTTTTTCTTTCCAAGGGCATGAGGCTCCTCACCTTATCTTACCTAATCATGAAGAATGGTTTTATAGTCACTTGTATGTTTTTTTTTTTTTTAACCAGCCTACAACATAGGCTCTCTAAACTGGTAAATAACTACTTTTCAGATAAGAAAATTCTGCCAAGAGGATAGCCTAACCCAGACAGGTCTGATACTGTTGGCTTTCAAACCACAATTGGAAATGAAAAAATTATTTCCATGCATATATATATATATATTTCCATGTATACACTACCTCTTAAAGCATAATAACGGTAAAACAATAGGGTTTATTAATAGGGTGGTTCACTTTAACCACCTAGCTTTTAGCGAAACACATATAATTTTGAGTTTTACTCTACCTCTCGAGAATACTAAACAGCATTCCAGGTTGGCAAAATTTATTCTGCAATTTAAATTCAGAAAGTCAGAATTTCAGTGTGTATTAAAATCCATGGCAATTTCTACTTCTGCTAGAGATCTTCACAGGTTCAGCTTCAGATCTCCGCATGAAGACTCAGGGTCACAAAAGGCACCAGGCTAAAAATACTCACTTCGCTCATCCTGTTGGGTTCACCTGCTCCAAAGGATTGAAGATATAGCCATGTACAGAAAAAAAGAGTATGGAAAGCCTTCCGCTGCTTATAAGTTAGTCACTAGCCTTTATATTTTGTACACGAGGAAAGGTACAAACTTGGTTCACACAACACTGTTTGTCACTTCTAGTCTGCAAGGTAAAATTTGGGTTGAAAATCCACAGTCCAAAGAAACCATCGTAACCAAACCCATTCCTTCCAAAGAGAGAAAGGAATGGTCAGATCTGATATCACGGAAGAGCTATGAGTCTGAAGAGATGAATGCAGATGACTTGTCTCTCTGGGCTGTAACAGCAGCTCTTTTTAGTAAACAGTGCACCAATTGCTGCCATCACTTGGCATCAGCCCTCCAGTAATAAGCAATATAAGGTCAACAAACCACCAAATCCCAAGTCCTCCAAGTGTCAACAGCTTCCCTACGGCTGTGCCAGTGTGTCCCAGACAGAAACGATCCACTCCAAAACATCCCAAGAAGAAAGAGTAGAGTAAAGTGGTTATGAAGTAGTGTCCGGTATACCTAGAGAAAAGGAATTAAAAGGAAGATGTTTACCACATGAAAATTAAAGTACTCAATGATTAATGAATTTAATGTAAGTGAAAAGATGGTATAGCCAGTCCCTCTGTGGCCTCTTACTACCCGCCCCCACCCCCCCACCCCCCCGCAAGGATCTTTAGTTGGTCTCGAGTCTCAAAAGCATACCTGCCAAGATGTGGAGGGCTTGTAAGAACAAATACTGAGTTGGACTGGACAATAAATTATTAAGCACATTAGCACCATAGATATCCTGGTAGGAGTGGAGTCTGGGCCCCCAATCCTCCCCTGCACAGGCTCCTTTCTTGAGGCTGTAGTTCTGAATGTAGTTCTCTAATGAAGTGTTGTCTTTCCTTAAATGAACACTGATCTCCATATACCTTTCCTGTTGTCTTGGGATGACTACAAATGGGGATGTCTGCATAAGGACTTCTGTCTTATATAGTGTGATGACACTCAATTGCAATTACTCTATTATCATCACTAAACATAGTCAAAGACTCCATTAGCAAATGGTATAAGGAATTTCTGTGCCTTCAAGCAAAATTTATAAAAATAACCCTAATTCTTTAAGAAAAACTGATTTTCAGGGAGAGGCCCATACTTTTTCATAAAACTTTTATTCCTGAAACACTGACTATTTTTAAAGGATTTATGCTTATCATAGGAATTCTGGAGCTAGATCATCTGGTCCAACTCCTTCATTTTGTAGATGAGGGAGGGGACAGAAACTCTGGGCGCCCATAGGTACTTACTTAGTTGGTGAAAGAGACACTTAGGACCTCTGGTCTCAAGTACAGTGTCCTGTCTGTTATAACTACATTATCCCTGTCCACGGATTATACACAGTAGTAATCATGTTGCCCCTTTAACACTTAAGGCAAAAGAAAAAATCGTATCAAGAGATGACAAGGAAAACAGCTCTACCTCTGCCCAAGTACCAACTACCCCATTCAAAGTAACACTTACTTTATACAAGGTTTATTCTCTCGTAGGAAGGTCCTAGGACTGGCACACTCAATTCCATCTAGGGCCCGGCACTGGACTGATGTGTGTTCTACATCACTGTAGGCTTGACCACCGAACTGTGGAATAACCACCGAAACAAAACCAACAAAAAACTCACCAAAGCAAGTAACACAAAATGTATCTTTATATTAATTAATAAAAGCTGACTCAGCGTGATAATTATTCTAACAAAGTTGGGGTAAGGCTGTTCTGAAGAACAAGGAATTCAGTGACATACCTCATGTGATTTTAAATTAGTCCATCCGAAATGTACATTGTTTTACATAAACTCTTTTTTAAACATTCTTTATGATTAGCTTCTTTAATAATATAATAAAAAAATTATAATAAATATCATTAAATGCCATTTAAGATGGATGGACACAATGCTTTAATTATCCTATATTTATAGGACAAAGAGCACATTACTGAACATTTGAGAATCGGTATATATGAACATAATTAGAAATAATTCAGAGTATCAACTGACTCAGGACTTGATTTAGGTCATGAATGTATGATTATCAAATATTTGTAGTACATCTACAGTATGTTTAAATTCCAGTAAAAAATTTCAGAACAGGACCTCTGACCCTTTGTGTCAATGAATTCTAAAAAAGAAGGCACAGCTGTATATTCTCTACTGGCAACTTATTAAGTGCTTCACTGCTATTTTTGTTGGAGCATTCCTCAAAGGGAAGGGGGTGGGAAATAAGGATGCTTATTCCTTATACCTCCCCCAGGGAAGCAGGTGCCTGAGCACTGCCAGTCCTCTAGGACTTCTGGGAGAAGTGACAGTTTGAGTGCCTTGACAGGATCAATCCAGTTTTTAATTAGTAAAACAGGCAAGAGTTAAGTGATCTGTATACAATGCTAACTCAGACTTTTATCAATAATTATCAATAGAACAAAATCTCAGTGTATTGAGAATATTTCTTCATACATGATTGCAGTACGAGTTGCCTTTTTGGTTTTATTACTTTCAGGTTTATTTCTCTGTGTCTGATTTATTACTAAGAATGTTTTCCCATAATTCTGTTACACCTGTGTCTTGACTTGTATTATGCAGCATAACATAACATAATGGTGAGTCCACAGTGGGGAAAAAGTACATGAACGTCACTGGTCTTTTTGGAATCTGACTAGGAAGCGTGTACCTAGCTTTAGGGATATTATCAACAGAGCTGAATGGCCTCTCTATTTCAAGAGGTCACTGTTACTAAAGACGTCTCCTTGAATGCGATAACATCCTACAAAGACATATACTGATAGACCCTGTTTCCTAAAGACATAATAGAAACTGCATGCCTGGTGAAAAGAAAGGTTACTGGCAAGAGCAACTCTGCCCCAAATGCATGTGTAACAAAAATACTGCTCAATTCATCTTCAGTGTTAGAAAGTGCATAAGCCTTTTTTTGCTCTTTCAGAAAAGTACATGACTTGAAGGATAATTAGGGATGACATTTTTAGCTTCAAATCTGTCAATCTCAATGGCCAAGGAACCAAAGACAGGTTGGTCTTTGCACTTGGGTAGTTTTGGCACAGAGACTGCTGCTTCCTGAGGAAACTAAATGTCTTGTTTAGCCTCTGACCCTAGCCATCCTGTACATTTCTAGCTAACAGTTGTTCTAGACAAGGTAACCTCATACCCTTTATCCTTTTCTGTAACTTTTTAAATACGTTTCTGGAAGAGTTCGCTTATAAAACAAAACAAAAACCCACCTTGAGACAACCATAACCAAGTTCCTGGGATGCGGTTCCATTTCCGACATGATCCACTGGGTCTTCACATTCTATGAATTCATCAGGTCTGTAAATCAACAGTAAGATCATGACCATCACATGGTCTTTGCAAATGGCTATTTACACGTATATAATCAAAACAGGCAAGAGACATTTCTTCAAGTTTCTGTGGTTTAATGTTCTGAATCTTTCCCAAGACAAGAGATGATGTCAAACTGAAGTATGGCAGGTCAAATAGCTATCCAAATGACCTTTTATTGGGGGCAGGGGGGTGTTTCTGGTCCTGTTTCTACACATATTCTACTTCTGTCATGCCTTCATCTCTTCACTTAGGCCAAGAGTCACAAAGCTATGCAGACAAAACTGAAGCCCAAAGATTCGCAGTTCTCTTTGCATTTCCCAAACGCCTTTTCTTATTTGACTAACATGGGATGTTAAAAAATTACTTGGCTCTGCAACGGTAAGAATATATATCTATATATCTATATCTATCTATAGATATATCTATCTATATCTATCTATATCTATAGATAGATATAGATAGATATATATACAGAAAGTGCCTTATAGGCAGGGACAAGTAATTGACTCCACTTGTGCCTCACGCAGTACCAGCACCTACGATGGAGTCTCTCCGGTTAAAGGGGGCAGGACAGAGAAGACACTACCTCGTATACTTCCGGAGACTATATGATGTCACCCCTTCCTAGTTCTCCTCTTTCGGAATCTCAAAGGATCTGCCACTGACACGGTTTTCCCCTAAATGGGTGAAAGGAGTGAGAAAAACCTGTCATATTCACCTCCCGCATGTAGACTATCATCAGGTCCTCAGATGGAAAGGATCGGGGGTGGGGGTGGGGGAAGCAGCCTCTCTCCTCCTCCCCTAATACACCCTTATATCCCTGGTCCTATCGCCATCTCCACCTGCCTCGACGACTGGGTAGCTTACAGGTAAGAGCAAAGGATGACTGGAGAGTTGGGGTCGCCATATTCCCAGCTCGGAGCGCCGGCGGAGACCTCCGGGTGGGCGGCGCCAGCGGATGTGAGCTCGGGCTCTGCGGTAGCGTTGTACGAGTGGCTCCGAGAAACACAATGCAGCAGAAGTAGATTCCCCAGCAGCAAAGCCGCCTGGCCACACAGAAGTAAGTAACTCACCGGGCAACCACCCAGCACCATCTTCCTGGGCCCAGTGGCGGAGAGGCGGCCTCCTCAACCACAAGAACCCGGCGGGCACCGCAGACCCAAGCCCTGCCTGGTCGGGCCCGTAGCCCCGCTCCTCGCTGCCAAACAGCCAATGAGCGTGCAGCTCAGCGCTGCGCTCAACCCCCGACAACCAATCCGAAAAGGCTGCGCAGGGGGGCGGGGCTGTGCTTCGCTTCTGCTTCTCAATTCCTCTTCTGGGTCTCACGCTCCTCCCTTTTCTGTTCTGAATGCTTCGTCCAATCGGTTCTTTTGACCCCAAAGGAGGCGGGCCTAGGCGTAGAAAGGGGCGCGGACTAGTGCGGGCTTTAGCGGCCAGATCGCAATCCCATTCCCTCGCTGGGGACTGGATTTTTCCCTACGTCAGCGGTAGCGAGCGCGATGTCGGGAACGAGCTCGGACAAGGGCCGAGTTGCGTCAGTGCCGAGCGCGTGTTCGTCCCCGGGCGCGCGCATCCCTGCCTGCTCTGGGGCCCCGGCAGGGTTGGAAAATGATGGAGCAGACGGAGGCAGAGGCGACCGAATGTTGAGTAGAACCTGCGGAATCTGCCGAGATGGGATCCCGCGCGAGCTCGCCCTTTGGAACCCTCCGCTTCCAGTGGCTGCTGTTGTTTGGCTTGGTGGGCCCAGTCCTCAGTGGGGCTCGGCCAGGTGGGTGTCCGCCCCCCAGGGACCTTTGGGATTGCTGTTTCCTAGGGCTGGGACGCTTGGAGTTACCCCGAGGTGCCCGGGAGTGGAGGGGCCTGGCCTGGGGACGGCACTCGGGGTCGGGAGGCGGAGCCGCTCCAGCTGTGTGTGGACAGTGCTCAGACCCGAGGTTCAGAGTCTGGCGCCCCCAACCCTTCTTGGCACTGTTCTCCTGTCTGGTTCCCGTTCCTCCGTCTCCTGCTTGGCATAGCCTTTTGCGGTGCTCCCCACCCCCATCTCGCGCAAAGCTGGGTGCCCCCCGACTCTCTCCGGGCTACTTTGGATCCGACTCTGACCTCGGGGAGTCTGCTGAGAGCTTTGGAGGCTGGGTGCGCGCCGAGGGTGTGTTCATGTTTAAACGGTTTTGAGAAATGGAGTTTAGTCTTGCTTGTAAAGTTAATGTCACTTGGACAGAGACCGGGAGATAGAACTTTTGGTCCAGGTTATAATTTGAAAATTTGACGTTTATGTTATTAGCGGAGTCACCAGTAGGTCCACAAAACTAAATTTAGTGATGGAATAAAGGGGAGGGGGCGTGCTCATTTTTCTTGGGCCATTTTGTGGTAGTAAGAATACTTCTTTTTGGAAACGAAGTGCTACATTTCTTTGGCCAGTGTTTTATCTGAGTTTTTACTGGGTTTGTAATGTCTTCAAATCCGGACAAGTAATCTCTGCTGTGCTTAAGTCACAGGATTAGTGTAAGAATTAAACCTTTTATGTGAAATCGCGTTTGAATTGTGAAACTTTCCTTGAATATGTAAGGCTATATTAGAGATGCCCAAACATAGTGGGAACAAGTCGCCAACACTCGAGCTTTTTTCCGGACAAAACTTCTTTATTTATTTTGGCTCTTGTATTAAATTATTGTTTGTATGGCTGTCTGTATTTTCTCTTGTCATTTATAGAGTATGATAGAGAATGTTTTCATTATTTTTTTTTACTTAATCATTGTTTTTAGAGTTGTTCAAAGGTGATGATGGAAGATTTCAATGCAGGGCTGCTGACCTTCAGAAAACTAATTACATTTTTTCTTTTCTTTGGTTTATTCTTTTTTCAATTAAGTAAATTTGCCCCTTTGCAGGAATTTTGAAGCTCTAAATAGTGACACTTTATTGAACGGGAAGCTACCAGATATTTTCTGGTTAAGACTGTTTTTGCCATGATATTCTAGACAATTAACATTTACCAATATTTAAGGTGAAGTTTATACATCTGGAGTTTTAGTATCCCATGACTGTATTCGCAAATATAAATAAGACTTTTTAATGTTAATGTATGTATTGATTATTACATGCCTGCATATAGATGTATGGAATATACTTACGGTTTTTAATTGTGGCTTTCACAGTTTATGGCCAGTCCCTCCCACATTTAAATATGTGTATGCTTTCAAAATTATTCAACGTTTATCCAACTCTTATAAACAGCATGCACAATTCTTGTCCAGGGGCAAAGGGTGACTAAGTCTTCCATGTCCATCTGAGGGATGTTGGGGAAGGTTTCATAGAGAAAGTGATATTTGAACTGATCTATATTGATAAATGTTCAAGTAAAGGGATAGGAATATATTCTAAGCAGAAGAAAAGAGTTTTTGCAAGAGAATGGAGGGAGTGAAAAACATAATTTTTAGGGCATGATGAGAATGTCTTAAGGCAGTCTATATGAAAGGGAGGCAAGGAAAAAACTAAGGTAGGTTGGTACCAGTTGGGGAGAGTCTTCTAACCTTCTCCCCTTTCATACAGAACTAGTTGGGGAGAGTCTTCTATGCCATGCTAAGGGGGTTGGAATTTACCCTGTAGGATAAAGTTCTTTGGGAAAGAAGATTTTTAAGTAGGGGTGTCACATGACCATATTTGCGATTAAGATAACTGGCAACATAATAGATGACAAAATATAGGAGGGTGGAGGCTTTTGTAATAGTGTGCAGTGAGTCAACTCATGTTTCCCTACGGGGAATGTTCTTCCAGATTCAGCTGACTCAATTTTTGCAATACAGAAAGAATGTTTAAAACTTTCACTGAAACCCTTTCTACTAATGGAAGAGGAATTTGAGGACTCAGTGAGTACATCCACACATCAGTTACATAGGAGTTAAATAGGTTTTGGAAGGATTTTTACTACCATTTATAACATTGTGTCAATGAGGAAATGCAGTATAAATTCCGAACAGCTGACACTTAGTAAACTATTAAAAAAAAAAAAACCTGGCACTAACAAAGGTAACTTTGTATCATTGTGAAAAATAACAACGGGAATTGGGTATGACTCTTTTCCTCTTTTAAGGAAGTAAGTATGATACACAGACCTAGAATTTTAAAAAAAATTAAAAGGACTAGCATTCTAAAGAAAATGAGTTTTAAAGTGTAATTATTCATGGTGAATCACTATAAAATGAGCTATGTGGTAATAAGAACTTAGATCCATACTAATTTTGTTTTATACAGTAACAGGAAATTACTTGAGTTTGATATGTTTGTGTTTGTATTGTATAGGAGAATGTAGCTTTTTAAATTTAAAGATAGTTTGGTTTTCAAGCTTTCAAGTAAAAAATAAAACATTTATAATTAAATATGTATAAAACAAGTTGCTGGGTTCCAATGCAGCTTTCAGAAAGCTCTTTAAACTTTACCTTACCAAAGTGTAAGTTACCTTTATATTTGTGTTTTGTTAAACATCCTGGTTTATTATAGAATCCTCCCAAGGATGCAAGCTCTAAGTAACTGGAGGCTTTTTCTTGGAATAGACACAAACCCAAATATATGACAGATAGTCTCATGCTATTTTTTTTCCCCTTGGTTACTTAGTACATAACAGTCTTGGAGTTATGCCATCCTTTGAGTCAGTGCTGTGGGACCGACTGCCTCGTAAGTAAATCCAGTCCTCTTGGTATCCCAGTAACTAACTGCCTCCCCCACCCCCCAATACTTTTGAGTGGGTCCAGCATAGACCCAGCTAAAGTTGGGTTGCACTTTGAATTGTATAATCTTGTTTGTATATTGAGAGATAGTTGCAGTTGATTTTTTACTTTGTGATAGTGTTATTTTGCTCGAATCATTTTTCCAGCATGATCATGTGTAAGGTACTGCTTAAATTGCATCTTTACGAGTAAGTTAAGGAACCTGAGAAGTTCATTTAATTTGGTCAGTTTTTAATATGCAGTTGTTTTTGTATTTGTTTATGTTTATCTTAATATAAGACTTAACAGTATTTCATCTTATAATAAGTAAAAATGATGCCATGGCCAAACATTTGTTACACTGTAAGATAAAACCCTTTCCCATATATGGGAAATGCCTTTTTCTTTTAATGAGCTGTTTCATGGTTAACTCATTTTAGGAGGATCTCTCCTCTCCCCCATCCCCTTTTGTCCCCTTTAGCCTCACCTTAGAGCCCTCCTGTGAATAGACCCCTGGAGAGCCAGCTCCAGATTTGCTTTATTGACACCTTAGAATCCTGCTGTGAATAGATGCCTTGATCCTAGTTGCCCAAGAGGAGTGGGTAAGCAGTCTATGGCATAGCAAATACAATGAAACAGCATTGCCATTAAAATGAGAAATGTGTGGGCCATGTGGTTCTGTGGAAAATTGATATAAAACATGTTAATCATAAAAGATAAAGCTTAGTTCAGCTTGTACATGATTATTACAATTATGAGATCTGTGTATGTATAGCAGTAAAGATAAGGTCATTTACTCAACACACATTTGTTGAATACTTAATGTATCAGTGAAGGAAACAGATAGTGAGTAAGATATTGTCCTTTGTCTCAAGAAACTAAAATGCCTTACTAGAAGAACTTAAATTCTTTACGGTATTAAATCTTATAAATGGTTGGCATTTGTCCAAAAGGGGCACTTACAAACAATAGCAAAAGCCTTGTTTCTTTTCAAATGTAAATATATGTAAATATAAAATGAATTGTAACACTCAAAAATATAAGAATATAGGACATAGCTGTGGAAGCTATAATTATATTTTAAGATAGTTATTGATATATGATATATGTTTATTTGGGACTGACCTTGTGAATGGAATGGAAATATGTGGCTTAAATAACAGTGCTTCATGGATTTAATTACAATTTGTCTTCAAGAAATAATTTGGACAACAGAATTACCTTATTCATAAGATAATAAACCTGTATGTGGAACCTGTGTTTATTTTCTATAGTGAAAGTACTTAAAGGTGGTTATTTGTTTACATAATAGGCAGGAAGGACAGGAGAAAAGCCCTTGGCTTGGCTGAGAGTTCACATTTGTTTGCTTTGCAATTAGGTGGAATTTTTTATTTTCCCTCTGCTATAGCTACTATTACTGAACTTCCTCCTATTAGACTTCCTCCCAAACACAGTACATAAAAAGATCTAGAGTTAGAGGAAGAAAGAAGTGAAACGAACACCTTTTCCTTTCTTTTGCTAAGTTTCAGACACTTTAATTTTCATGTTTCAAATCTTATTTTTATGTCTGGTCCATGTTTTCTAGTAGTGTGAATTTTGACGGTGTGTATATTTTGTCAAATTCTAATACAACAGTTTGTGTTCTCCTTGGTGCTGATTGTATTAAGATTTTGATTTTCATTATGAACCATATATTATACCAGTGGTTTTCAGCTGGAGGTAATTTTGCCTCCAGAAGGCATCTGGGGGATATCTTTAGTTGTCTCCCTGGTGGTGCTTCTGGCATTTAGTGGGTATAGACCAGGAAATACTACTTCATATCCTACATTGCGTGGGATAGCCCCCACCACAACAAAGAATTTCCTGGCCCAAGGTGTCAAAAATGCTGAAGTTGAAGCTTTATAGAAATAATATTAATGCACTTCCTTTATAGTAACATGGGAAACATGTTATTTCGGTTCCCATAAGAAGGTGCTACTATTTGGAGTTAAAAAAATAAAGGGAATGGAAAAATCTATGCAAGGTATGAACAGGAAAATAAAGAAACAAGAACTCGACATAAGAAATTTTGAAAAAAATACAGGAAGGATTTTCATATAACTAGTGTATATTAGTTTTGAATAATATAACCCAAATATGTACATTTCTTATGTTTTGGAACTCCTTATGACACTCAGAAGGCAGATCGTTGGATTTTAAAATCAAGTAATCAGTATCAGAATAATTGCTCTTACATACAGTAGTTATTCTGGGGTGCTATAATTTTGAAAGCCTTTTGATTAATTGGGGCTTTCCCCCCAAAAAACACGACTTGTGCTTTAAAATGGGAAGGAAGGATAGAACATTGTATCTTTTATTCCTATATTGGACTTTTAGTCTTTGCTAGCAATCTGGATAAAACATCCATAGTTTCAGTGAATAGTTTCACCGGCCTGAAACTAGCCATGTGACCTTGTAAAGTCACTTAACCTGTTTCAAAGTGACAGCTCTTTAAATATCTGCCTGCTCATTTGTAGTTCTCTTTTCTGAGGCATTTCTTTTTCTCTGTGATGTTTGCTTCTGAATTGTGATGAAAAAATGTCTGTTTAGTTGCATGTTGTTTAGCTTCTAGTGTAACATTTGTCCGAGTCTATTAGCATACATATTGTTGCCTGTAATGATTTACTTAAAAACTTATTTTGAAATATGAGGTCTGACAAGTTTGCGAACTTGCCACTGTGCACTTACATTGGCAGCACTGTATAAACAGCACAGTAAGGTTTCATAACCTTGGTATATCAGTGTCTTACAGCTGTGTTCATGTTGATGTGTGGCTGTGTCTCGCTGAGTGGCGTTCATTATTGTTGTTGCATGTTTTTGTGTGCCATCACAAGAATGTCTGAGCTTGAATTAGAGCAATGGACAAATATTAAATTTCTTGTTAAACTTGCCAAGAGTGGAAGTGAAATCAGAGACAAGTTAATCCCAAGTTTATGGGGATAATGCCATGAAGAAAATGGTAGTGTACAAATGGATTAAATGTTTTTCTGAGGGGAGAGAACGGGTCACTGATGAAGAGAGGTCAGGGCGGCCAGTAACGAGCAGAACTGATGAAAATATTGCAAAAATTCATCGAATTGTGTGTCAGTCATTGGCTGACTGGGAGAAACATAGCAGACCAAGTAAACATTGATAAACAGTTAGAAAAATCTTAACTGAAAATCTTGGCAGGAGAAAAGTGTGTGCAAAAATGGTCCCAAAGTAGCTCTTGCGTCATGACAATGCACCAGCTCACACGGCACTGTCTGTGAGGGAGTTTTTAGCCAGTAAACAAATGACTGTACTGGAACACCCTCCCTGCTCATCTGATCTGGCCCCCAATGACTTCTTTCTTTACCCGAAGAGAAAGGAAATATTGAAAGAAAGGCATTTTGATGACACTCAGGACATCAAGGGTAATACGACAACAGCTCTGATGGTCATTCCAGAAAAAGAGTTCCAAAATTGCTTTGAAGGGTGGGCTAGGCACTGGTGTCGGTGCATAGCTTCCCAAGGGGAGTACTTCGAAGGTGACTGACTGTAGTGATATTCAGCAATGAGGTATGTAGCACTTTTTCTAGGATGAGTTCGTGAACTTAATTGTCAGACCTTGTAATTATAGAGTTACAGGAAGTAGCATAGGAAGTTGCATAAAATGTACAGGATGATTTACTTTTTTTTTTTTTTTTCATGCGGGAGTCAAACCGGCAACCTTGCTGTTAAGAGCACATGCTCTATCCACTGAGCCATCTGGGTGGCAGCTCAGCTCAAGGTGCTGAGTTCAGTCCCAGCTGCGGGTGAACATAGCCCACTATTGAACAGGCATGTTGTTAGGAGCACGTGCTCTCACCAGCTGAGCCATCCTGCCATCTGTTGGCAGCTCAGCGGCAGCTCAGCTCAGGCGAAGCTCACTGGCCTATGTGGGATCAAACCAGTGAACCTGTTGCTCAGAGCTCGTGCTCTTAAGCTAACTCTTAGCTGACTGAGCCACTCTGCAGGCCCTGATTTACT
This sequence comes from Hipposideros armiger, assembly GCF_001890085.2. Classification (NCBI taxonomy): domain Eukaryota; kingdom Metazoa; phylum Chordata; class Mammalia; order Chiroptera; family Hipposideridae; genus Hipposideros; species Hipposideros armiger. The sequence goes on along the minus strand of NW_017732040.1, from coordinate 259,861 downwards.
TTTTATCACACAGAATTTTTAATTTGTACCCACAGAAAACATTTTATTCTTGCCACCTAATTCCTGCCACCACTTCTAGATTGTCTTAGTAGTTGAACAGATTATCATGATCCAGAATGAAATTATAAATGATAATATTGAAACTTGTGGTTTTAGGAATTTTAGAAACTGAAGGCCATTCAAAGGCTTATTCTGGGCGAAGAAAAAGTCCTTTACCTCAGTTAATATTGGATGAGGATATTCCTCCTTAGTGATTTGAAGCCTGCACCTTTTAAGGCCATGGATTTCTTTTGACATGGTTCCCAGTTGACAACTCCAAATATATGAATAATTTTATCATAGTATCTCATAAATAAGCCATAGATGAGCCCATGGTTGCTTTGTGAGTATTGGAGTTTATTTTTGGTGTTTTTATGTAATGACATGGAGCCACATTTAGATAGTATAATATGCTGTATTATCAGACCCAAGGGATTGATAGGTAAAGCGTTTGAAAACTGTTAGCAGGATGTGATTGTATTGCATATGATATGATTTATGTTTTCCTGTTTACACTGTATCTTTTAAAATCCCAAGCTAGACAAGGTTACAGACATTTTTATATATGTACAGTGTTGTCCTAGAGAAAGTTAGGTGTAAATATTTCATTTTAACCTGTATTTTGAGAAATCTGAGGGACATAAGACCATTAATGAGTGAATGAATATATAGATTGGATCCAAAGGAAGAGAAGGTGGAAGAAGAGAGAAAGAAGGTATACACAGTCTAGGTATGAGGTTAATGAGGCTGTTGGAAAGGAAGGAGCTATTGAGAGATGCTGGATAATCAGCACTTTAACTAGTTTATGCTTTTTATTGAAGAAACACTCTTTTTGCCCCCACTTTTAATTTCAAAAGTAACACAGGGGCTATAAAATATACACTCATTATAGAAACAAATTCAAACAATACAGTCATACAAGACTGCAGGAAATAAAGTCCAAGTCCTTATCTCATTACTCTCTGGTTCTATTCCATTGTGGTAGCTACTTTAAACAAAATTGGTACATTCACTTGTGATATTTACATGTTTGTTTATGACACACTTTATAGTGTCATATATATGACATGTGATACAATGTTTCATGAACACTATAATACAGAGTTTTATAAAGTGAAAAGTAAAAGCCTCTCCCTCATCCCACTCCCTATAAGTAACTGCTTAAAAAACAACTATTTTATTATGGAAAATATGAAGCATACACAATAGTAGAGAAAAGAGTAATGAACTACCGTGTACCATTACCCAGTTTTAATATAATTTCTTTCAATCTTATCCCTCAAACACACATTGGATAATTTTGATGCAAACCCTAGACATCATATCATTTTGTCCTTGAATAATCAAAATGAATCTCCAAGACATAAGGACTTTTAGAAGAAAACCTTACCCACAATATTCTCATTACACTTAAAAATTAACAGCAGTTTCTCAGGACCATTAGATATCTGTACAGTGTTAAAACCTCCCTGATTGTCTCAGAATTTTTTTTTTTACCCTGAATTTATTTGAATTTGGTTCTAAACAGGTCTGTACTTTTATAAGGCTCTTTTAATTTATGAAGGTCCCCTCTTCTTCCTTTTCATGGCATTTGTTTATTGAAGAATTTCCACTTAATGAATTTATTTCCTAAATTGATCCGCTAAGTGGAAGATGTGCATGATCTTCTCTCTGTCTTTCTGTTTGTGTATGCCAGTCTTAAGCCTCTGCATATGGATGTGGTTTTAATATATAGAGTTATAACAGATATGGAGTTTTTATCCATGGTCCTTAGATGGTGACCACTACTTTGTCAAGTTCACTGAAAAAATTGACAGTTCTTGGCAGTGGTGCTGGAAGAAGAAGAGATTATGTTGGATATATTGAAAGACTGTATTGGACCCCAACATGGGGTGTCTTCCTAAAGGATTTGTGTGGCCAATTTTGATTATAATAAATTTTTGCTCAAGTGATGGCTTCAGAATCCAAGCCCCACTTAGATATGACTCCACTGTGTGGTAAACTGAGTAGGATTGGAATTGGGAGTAAGTCTGCGTAATTCTTTTGAGTTCTTCACTATTAATAAATTTTACCTAAAGTTTATGTTTTTATGACAGAGCAATGGCAGTAATTTTTGAGATAATTGCTGCATTGTTGAGTGTGTGTTTTATTAAGAGTTAATCCATCAGGCATTACAAGTAACTTTTCCCTCTTCTTGTCCTTGTCCATTTCGTAAATATCCTGATATCACCTGGGAATGTAATTCATGTCGGACGAGGGTGGGAAATGGGAGATGAGTGAATGCTGCTAGGCTTCAGATGGCTCTCCCCAACACACTTCCCCACCAAAGCAGCTTGTGCGCGCGCGCGCGTGTGTGTGTGTGTGTGTGTGTGTGTGTGTGTGTGTGTGTTTTAAGGTTCCTTTTAAGAAAAATGGCTGGGGTTTATAGCTAAAACTTGTTTGAAAATGATTGTGTGTATATATTGTTTGAAGAAAGGCTGACATTCTTTTTTAGGAAATACATCCCCCCCATTCTTATCTAGTATATTGATAATTTCATGTACAACTATGCATATATATTTTAATATGGGAATGTCAGGTGATTTTTCTTTTTTATTTTATTTATTTATTTTATTTTTATTGTTAGTTTCAGGTGTACAGAACAATGCAATAGTTACCCTTTTCACCCTCACAAAGTAACAATCAGGTGATTTTTCTGATTTGAACATTCAGCTTTTGATTTCTATTATATTTTGGTAGCAAGTAGGTTTTCACATTCACTTGGTATATAATATGTTATTTCTTTTTTTGTAGGCTTTCAACAGACTTCACACCTCTCTTCTTATGAAATTATAACTCCTTGGAGATTAACTAGAGAGCGAAGAGAAGCCCGTAGGCCCTATTCAAAACAGGTAAGTTATCTCTTGAGAAATATATATGAATTTAAGTTTTGTAACACAAGGGTATTATTTTTAGTAGTGATTCATTCAGTGGGTAATGATGTTGGCTAATGATTAGTACAGCACCATAAAGATGGCACTGATGATTATTGGACGTTATTCGAGTAAAAGTTAAGTATTGATCCTTGATATATTTTTTTTTAAAGACAAAATGGTCAACTTGAAACTTAACAATTAAATAGTTAAATAAAATTCTAGGATAAGGGCAGGATGCTGATTACATAATTTTGTAACCCTTAACTGACTGGTGATGGTTATAGTGGTCTTGTTATAATAATAATAAGTAACCTTTCTATTAGTTTGGGATAGGTGGAATACTCGTACTATATCTTCACAGATGCTGGAGTAGTGTGTCACATGCATGTATCTGGGAATGTTTACTCAGAAGTAAGTTTTGTGTCCATATTGGAAGAAACACACTGTGCTGGTAATGGAGCAACCAGTACACAAAAATTATTTTTTATACTATTTTTTCTTACAATAAAGTTCAGAAACAATATATTGGGACTTCAACTGATTTTGCAAACTCTTCAACTTTATGGAACTATAATTTAACTTGATTGTAAAATAACAATAACAGATAATGAAGGGTAGAGCTTATTACCTCTGAATTGCTGATATATTAATAAATATACAGCAGCTTACACATTCCTTAGGGACTGGGCATAGTAAAGAGAACACTGGAATTTAGAATCAGGAGCTTTTAATTTCAGCCCTCCCTCTGGGTACTACCACTAATTGGGCAGATCACTCAACTCCATTTACTCCTCTACAAGTAAGAAATAAATGACTCTAAGATCTCCTTCGAGTGGAACAGTTTATAATTTCTCCTTATTTTTGTTTTGAGCTGGGTGTTCTACCATTTGATGTTATTTTGCCTTAGAGTAGAATTAACTTGTGCTTGCTTAGTTATGTTTCTTTTCTTCACTAGCGCAGGAACTATGTTTTCTTCTTTATTGTGTCTCTAATCGTATCTTCATCAGTACTGTACACATCGATACTTGTGATCATAAAAAATGTCATTCATGTGCCCTGATAAATATTTGGAGAAGTGGAAGCTTGGTTTAGGCATTGGGGATACAGGAGGGAACAAAACAGACAAAAATCCATTCCCTTTTGGAGCTTTCATTCTAGTGCAGGGGGAAGAGATAATAAATAATATAGATTAATAATATAGATGGCATAAGCTGGCATGAAGTGCTCTGGAGAAAATTAAAAGCAGGAAGGAGGATAGGGAGTACAGAAGCAGGGATAGGGGCAGGGTAGGTGTGTTTGTATTTTTTAGTAGGACAGCTTGTGAAGGCCTTCCTGAGAAAAGTGACCCATGAGTGAAGACGAGAAGGAGGAGAATGAGCAATCCAGGAAGATATTTGGGGAAAGAATATAGTATCACGAAACAATTCTCAGACTCTCAGAATTCTTCAGAGGAGATGACAGTGATGGTTTTATATCAGATGAATGGCCAAGAGCATAAAGGATAGGAAGGCACATGTCAAAACTATGGCGATGGAAGGAGCTTGATATTTTTGATGCTTCATTGGAGATACAGGTAGATCACAAAGAATTCTCAGGTTCCCACTCAGGACATGGAAGTAGAATGCCAGGATCTGGAATTTGGTCTAGGCCTAGAAGTCAGACGTTGATGTGCCCTAGAAGAGGGGATCAGGCTCTTTTCTTGACAAGATGTTAACTTAGAGTCCAGACACAGTAGGGAAAATAAGAGGACACTTCTGATAATATTGTTTGTTAAGTCCCTCGATAACTTTCTCTTTTGTTAAAGAGTTAAGGCAAAGTTGAATCTCTTGGTTCCAGTGATCACATTAACTGCTACTGGTTAATGAACTGGTGAGTTGCTGGGGAAGTTGTTTCAGAGTTGTTTGAGGTAGAGAAGAGGATCTCATGAGCTTGAGGTTGCCTCATCTCAATTCACTGACTCTGACATGCCATTTGTTATAAGGCCTGCTATTATTTAATGTACCGCTAATTAAGAAAAAAAAACATAGTGCTACCAGTCAGACTGCTGTACAATGTATCCTGATTTCAGAGATGTTCATGTGTGGGGAAAAAAGTGTGTTTTAGAGTTGATGAAATATGGTAAATCATGTGAAGATATAAAATTGTAAGGGTGTATGAATTTCTTTTCAACTTGCAGATAACTAGAATTAGGGATAATCGCATGAAACTAAGAGGACCATTTCATTTAAACAAAAGGAAGAACTACTTTATATTGTAGGTAATACATGATGGACTTAATGAAAATAATCCCCAAAGTTATAGCTCAATTATAAATGAATTTAAGAGGAGTTTAGATAAATGTGCAAGTGATTTTCAACAATAGGTTATTAAAGGAAGGCAGGGATGGTCAGAGTACATTTTTATTATTTAAGAGCAGATATAAATTTCTCCCATAAAACAGTTTCAGTCAATACCAAATTATTTTAACTAAGGATGGAATTTCCAGTGTCCTATAAATACCTGTTGTTGAAAAGTAACTTATAAGATGGTGTTTTATTGTTCTTTTTCTTTGTGCATTTAGGTATCTTATGTCATTCAAGCTGAAGGAAAAGAGCATATTATTCACTTGGAAAAGAACAAGTAAGAAATTTAATTTTCTTTGGTTTTTCAATAAATTTTTTTCAATAGTATATTGGTTTCTTTTTTAGTTAGATATTGTTTAGTAGGTTGATAAAAAGTGAGAATAATGAGAGAAGTGTGGAAAAAGCCATACTGTTTTGTATTTCCTTTGACATTAGAGTAAGGGAAAATAAAGTAAGAGAGAGTTGTATTTAAGAAGAAAACTTTTTTATAGTAATCAGCCCAAGGAACAACTTAGCGGGGTGTAAAGAAATCTTTAGTAGTTGTATCAGTCTGTTAGAGCTGCCATAACAAAATACCACAGACTTAAACAACAGGAATTTATTTCTCACAGTTCAGGAGACTGGAAGTCCAACGCCAAGGTAGCAGCAGGGTTGGTGTCTGGTGAGAGCTTTCCACTTGGTTTGCAGATGGCCGTCTATGCTCTCTCCATGCGCTCACATGGCCTCTCCTTGGTGTGTGTGAATGGGGTGGCTGGTAGGGGGAGAAGAAAGCTTTCTTGTAAGGACACTAATCCTGCAGGCTCAGGGCCTCACCCATATGACCTCATTTAACCATAATTACCTCCTTAGTGGCCCTGTCTCCAAATCTAGCCACACTGGGAGTTAGGGCTTCAACACATGAATTTTTTTGCGGGGGGTGGCGGGGACACAAACATTCAGTCCATGGCAGTAGTCTCTCACCTCCTTTTAATCTTTTCTCCTCATTTTGGCATGTTTTCACCTGATCACACTTTGGTAATCTGTCTTCTTTGGATGCCCTTTTTTTCCCCATGTTTAAAAATTAAATTTATTGGGGTGACATTGGCTATTAAAGTTATATAGGTTTCAAGTGTGCAATTTTGTATTATATCACCTGTGTATTGCATTCTGTGTTCACCACCCAAAGTCAAATTGCCTTCCATCACCATATATTTGACCCTCTTTACCCTCTTCTACCTAATCCCCCTTCACCCTTACCCTCTGGTAGCCACTAAACTGCTGCCTGTATCTACAAGTATTTGTTTGTCTTGTTTGTTTGTTGATTTTAGTTGTATATCTCACATATGAGTGAAATCATATGGTTCTCAACTTTTTCTGTGTGACTTATTTTGTTTAGCGTGATAATCTCAAGATCCCTCCATGTTGTTGCAAATGGCAGTATTTCATCTTTTCTTATTGCTGAGTAATATTCCATTGTATGTATGTACCACTTCTTCTTTATCCAGTTATCTGTCGAAGGATACTTAGGTTGTTTCCATGTCTTTTCCATCATAAATAATGCTGCAGTGAACATAGGGGTACATATAATCTTTACAGGTAAATGTTTTCAATTTTTTTTCAGTAGATACCCAGAAGAGGGATTGCTGGGTCATATGTTAACTCTATTCTTAATTTTCTGAAAAACCTCCATACTGTTTTCTATAGTTGTTGTACCAGTTTACATTCTCACCAGCAGTGTATGAGGGTTCCTTTTTCTCCACAGCCTCTCCAACACTTGTTATTACTAGTCTTGTTGAGAATAGTGATTCTAACAGGTGTAAGGCGGAACCTCATTGTGGTTTTGATTTGCATTTCCCTAATAGCTAGTGAAGTTGAGCATCTTTTCATGTATCTGTAGCCCTTTGTATGTCTTCCTGGGAGAAAGTCTGTTCAGGTCCTCTGCCCATTTTTTCAGTTTTTTTTATTTTGAATTTTTTTTTATTTTTTTAAGCTGAGCCATCCTGCCACCTGTTGGCAACTCAGTGGCAGCTCAGCTCGGGCCGGGAATTGAACTGGCAACCCTGTCGCTCACAGTTGGCACTCTTGAGCGAGCTCTTAACCAACTGAGCCACTCGGCCGGCCCCCTCTGCCCATTTTTTAATTGGAATGTTTGTTTTTTTGCTGTTGAGTTGTATGAGTTCTTTATATACTTTGGATATTAGCCCCTTATCGGAGGTGTTGTTTGCAAATATCTTCTCTCATTTGATTCATGGCCTCCTTGTTTTGTTGATGGTTTCTTTTGCTGTGCCAAAGCTTTTTAGTTTGATATAGTCCCATTTATTTATTTTTGCTTTTATTTCCTTTGCCTTTGAGGTCAAATTCATAAAATTGTCTCTAAGACCAAGGCCCATAGTTTAATACCTATGTTTTCTTCTATGCAGTTTATTGTTTCAGGTCTTATATTTAGGTCCTTGGTCGATTTTGAGTTAAATTTGCTGTGTGGTGACAGTCTAGTTTCATTCTTTTGCATGTGGCTTTCCAATTTTCCCAGCACTATTTATTGAAGAGACTTACTTTTCTCCATTGTATGTTTTTGGCTCATTTGTTGAATATTCCTTACCTGTATATATGTGGGTTTATTTCTGGGTTCTCAGTTCTGTTCCATTGGTCTGTGTGTCTGTTTTTCTGGCAATTTCATGTTGTTTTGATTATTGTTGCTTTGTAGTATAATTTGAAGTCAGGAAGTGTGATAACCTCCGGCCTTGTTCTTTTTTTCCCCTCAGGATTGCTTTGGCTATTGGAGGTCTTTTGTTTTGATACAAATACGATGATTTTTTTGTTCTGTTTCTTTAAAAAAATGCCATTGGGGTTTTGATGAGGATTACATTAAATCTATTTATTGCTTTGGGTAATATGGCCATGTTAACTATGTTGATTCTTCCAATCCATGAACACGGAAAATCTTCCCATTTCTTTGCGTTTTCTTCTTTTTTTTTAAAGAGAATTCTGTGCATTTATTGCCTAGCAGGCTACTTGAGGAGGAGTGGGTTGCCCCAGTGGCAGGCTAGCTAGCTGTGCTTCTCCAGCTTGTAGGTGATGGAGAACTTGCCCAGGTAGTGGCCGATCATCTCAGGCTTGATTTCCACCTTGTTGAAGGTCTTGTCATTGTAGAAGCCACTATGCTCCCAACATTTTAGGTAGGATGATTGTGTCCCACAGGTGCATCTTCACCACCTCAGGCTTCTCCATGGGCAGTGCCTCCTTGGCTTTGAGCAGGCGCTTCAGCAGCAACTGCTGCTTCCTCTGCTAGTTCTGGTTCAAGCACCGCCACTGCTGGGCCCTGTACAGCTGCATCAGCTGCCCATAGGACATGTTAAGCAGCTGGTCAAGGTCCGTGCTGTGGTAGGTGGTGACCTTGTGGAAAGTCTGCTTCTTCTTCTGCTCCACCTTTGTGTCTTCTCTTTCTTTTAATAATGTATTTTAGTGTATAGGTCCTTTTTAAAGTTTATTCCTAGGGCCGGCCGAGTGGCGCAATGGTTGAGGGCTGGCTTGGGACGCCAGAGGGCCCCGGTTTGGATTCCGCATGTGGGGGCCAGTGACACTGCCCTCCACGGCTGAGATGCTGAGCGGCAGCTCAACCTGGAGCTGGGCTGCCGGGAGTCGGCGGCGACGGCGTAGGCTGCAGCCCCTGTGGCAGTGGGTTGCCATGGGCTACTGTGTGTAGCCAGCAGCCAGCGTGAGCGGCCAGCGGCCACGGTGGGCGACCATCTGGAGGCCGGTGAACTGGTCTGCCTCGCCCAGGAAGAGCGCAATGATGGTGCCAACTTGGGCCAGTGGGGCAGCGTCCTCCACAGCTAGACTGAAGAACAAAAAATGACAGCGGGTTGTCTGTTCCCCTTCCCCCAGTTCCCCAGCACTGTTCCCATCCCCCCAACTCCCCAATAAAAAATCTTAAAAAAAACCACGTTTATTCCTAGATATTTTATTCTTTTTGTTGCAATTGCAAAAGAATTGTTTTTTTCCCCCTGAAATTTCATTGTTAGTATTGTATACAGGAAAGCAATGGATTTTTGTATGTTGATTTTGTATCCTGCAACTTTACTGTATTTGTTTATTGTTTCTAAGAGTTTTTTGGTGGAGTCTTTAGGTTTTAATCAAACATGGATGCTGTATCTTGTCAAATGCTTTTTCTGCACCTATTGATATGATCGTATGATTTTTATCCTTTATTTTGTTTATGTGGTGTATCATATTGATCAATTTGCTTATGTTTTACCATCCTTGTACCCTTGTAGTGAACCCCAGCTGATTGTGATGTATAACCTTTTTAATGCATTGTATTCGCTTTGTGAGTATTGTGTTTATGATTTTTGCATTTGTGTTCATCAGAGATATTCGTCTGTAGCTTTCTTGTGTTATCCTTATCCTTTCTTGCTGTCAGGATAATGTTGGACTCATAAAATGATTTAGGAAGTGTTATTGTCTCTTCTTCAGTTTTTTGGAAGAGTTTGAGAAGGACAGATATTAAGTCATCTTTGAATGTTTGGTAGAATTAACTAGTGCAGCCATCTATCTGGTTTTGTACTTTTGCTTTTTGGGAGGTTTTTGATGATTGTTTCAATATCCTTGCTGTTGATTGGTCTATTTAGATTTCCAGTTTTTCATGATTCAGTATTTTTAAGAACTTATCCATTTCTTCTAGGTTATTGAATTTGGTGGCATATAGTCCATAATATTTTTGCATGATCCCTTGTATTTCTGTGGTATCTGTTGTAATTTCTCTTCTTTCATTTCTGATTTTGTTTATTTGTGTCTTTTCTCATTTTCCTTAGTCTAGCCAGGGGTTTGTCAATTTTATTAATCTTTTCAAAGTGCCAGCTCTTTGTTGCATTAATTTTTTACTCCATTTCATTTAATTCTACTCTAATTTTTATTATTTCCTTCCTTCTGCCTTTGGGCTTCATTTGTACTTTTTCTTAATGCTTAAGATGTAAGCTAGGTTGTTTATTTGGGATTTTTCTTGTTTCTTGAGATAGGCTTGTAATGATATAAACTTCCCTGTTGTTACTGCTTTTGCTGTAT